>NC_142734.1:2768862-3068862 GCF_051943395.1 Hippocampus bargibanti | reverse complement strand
ACTTTGGTAGCATCAGGGCTTTTCAGCTCCAGGCAAGAGGCTGTGGCTCCATTTACACTTCCCGTGCTATTTATTTTGAAGCCTCTATTATTGAGTTTTTTTTTATTTATTTAATTAAGGCACTTTCCAAGAAGATGATTTGAGTTTCATAGGGCTTAAAAAGAAAAATAGACAGCCATGGTCAAAGTTGCTGGTTAGCTTCCAATACCTTCCGGCCAGAGCCGTTTTGTCACCACCGCATTGCCATACCGTTATACCTCAGCTCACGAACTTAATTGGTTCCCAGAAAGTGTGTGTAAGGCGAAAAGTTTGTCTGCCAAACGTGTATTTCCCATAAGAAAGCATTAACATGAGAATAATATGTTCCCAGATCCACATAAAACACAATTTTCTACTAAATAAGCCTTAACAGTACACAAAATATATATTTTATGTATAATAAATGTGCTATTGTATCGTAATTAATGGAATAAACTGGCCTGTATAATAAAGTTGTTTTATTTACCTTTGTGATGGTCGTTGATGTAATTGCCTCTTGATGATATCCGAATGAGGTTGCCGTGCTTTCTCGGCGATAATACCCTCACCCACACTGTCCCCGGCTAGCTGCATTTCCAAATCATAAGAAGTTTTTTCAACCTCTTCTATTGCCTGAGACCATTGCTTAGACAACACAGAAACATCATTAGCCACACGTAGCAATGGTCGACTTCGCCTACTGGTACTGGGATGCTAAGTCACACAAATGCACACCTCGTTCATGTTTTTTGATGATCTTCTTCTGCTCAAACGTAATTTTCTTTTGTGTCCTCTTCGGTTTAACACAAGCCGTGTGGTCTTTTTCGGTCCCAAAAAAGCAAAAGTATCCACTCGATAACAAACCACGTCTTCGCTCAAAGAAAGGAGGTGACGAAAAATAGTCCGCCAGCCACTGTGGCGCTGTGTGGTTTGGTTCGTCCGCCAAAAACTAGTTTGTCTGCCAAGATTATATTCTTGTGAATTTAATGTTCGTAAGGCGAAAAGTTCGTTAGCTAAGGCATTCGTAAGAGGATGTATCTTTGTATGACCATTTCTAGCAGGTATAAATTGGACCGGAAGTTAGACTCGCTCTTCTTTCTCTTTTCCCAGGGTTTGATGAATACTTTACTGCACTCACCCTGGAGAACAATCGTAGGAACGTTTGGTTTGCTGAATTCTGGGAGGAGAACTTTGACTGCAGACTTCTCAGCGCATCCAAGAAAGAAGATACCAGTCGGAAATGCACAGGTACATCGAACACGCAATCAAAGCCACGGGTGTCTCAAATGGAAGTCTAGTGTCAAGTGTGAGTGTGTGTCATGTTTCCCGTTTTGAGTTTGTTATGACTTTTTATGAGGGATGTGAAATTAATTTTTACAGACGCTCCCTACCTTACGAACGAAATATGTTCTGAGCGGTCGTTCGTAAGGTGAATTTGGTCGTAAGTTGCTTCAGTGCTATATTTTGTATGGAATGTAGGTTTACGTCGAACACTGAACTGTATAAAAAACAGATGGTCAAACAGTCGAAAAATAAATGTAGTATGACGACATACTGTATATATTTGGGTCTTCAGTAAGCCATTACTGAAGCTGCTGGCACATCATTACTGAATGACGTGCCAGCAACCATTACTTTTTGTCATTGCTTTCTCTGTGATAATTTTATCTAGTTCCTCATCAATTGTGTTCTGTTTAGCTGGGTTGATAGCTTTTTGCATGAAGTGTGCAGATGGCTTTTGCGGGTTGTTTGTGAAGCCTGATTGATGGGATATTTTAACCTTGCAGTCTACACTCTGCCTTTATCAAAGTTGAAACTATCTCACTGTCGTCTGCCTGTCTCTTTAATTTTTAAACCACTTCCTCTCACTGCTGCGTTCTTGACCAATCACGTGGCTTTAACCGAAGGCAAGGGGCGGGGAATAGAGGACAAAAACAGTCGGCAGCCATTTTGTTGTTAGAGGAACGGCTCGTTCGCAAAAGACACATCACTCATTGAGGCAGCTCCGTGTACGAAAAAAGTTTGTATGTCAAGGTAAAGTTTGTATGCCAAGGTAAAATTTTCATAAATTTAACGTTCGTAAGTTCTTAAAGTTGATAAAGTTTGTAAGCCCAGGGGTAAACCAAGGTATCACTGTATGTACTGTTTTTCGTAACTCGAATGTTCGTAAGGTGGGGAGCGTCTGTATTGTAATTCATGTCACCACAATTAAAGTGATCGTCAGCGATATTTGAATTTAAAATGCGGGCTTTGCTCCATATATTTAATCAATAAGATCTTTAAACCGTAATCAACCAACCACCAGGGCCAAAAGAATGGCCAAGGCTCTCTTAGAATTCCTAAATGAACAAGCGAACACACGTTGCCACGGGGAACTAAAGTTAATACTGTGGATTGATGAAAGACTTTTCATTTGTCAAATGAAAACCCATTCATTCTAAAGTGTCACGCTGCAATGGAAAGCATGGACAGATTGTCTGTTGAAAAGTGGTGCAATAAAAATCCAGATGTTTTCCCTGAAATGATGAATAATTGTGAATCATGATTTTGATATTGATCAAATACAATCGGGATTACCAAGTTGGCCATAATTGTTCAAAGCTGCTTTGCATATGAAGCTGCAGATAAAGTACTGACATTCTATTGGCTCCCTCTCAATGCAGTCAAAAATGGTTGTGCCCAGGGGGCTGACGCAGAGTTATTACTGGAATAATAAGAACGCATCACATCACGTGTCTTGGTCATATTATAGCTACGCCGCCTGCTCCTGTGACAAATATTCTCCAACTCTTCTGGACGTTTTCTTTCCGTCCTGCCCTCGCCTCCTGCGACAGCGGCAGGCTGTTTATCCACATTATCGTGATCATTTGGTGCCTTGAATAATTGATATGTATCAGGTTGACGTCAATGCTTCACTCGGAAGTGTAGATTTGATTCCTTTCAAAAAAAAAAAAAGTTATTGTGCAGTGTGTCTTTTCTGCTTGTGTGCGTCGCCCAGGACAGGAAGTAGTTCATCATATTAGGCCCTCTCATTGCGGATGGTGTACATATTCCTTTGTTCTGTATCCACATGGAGACATAAGACAGTGACTTCTTGTGCCGGTCCCTAGCCCGGATAAATACAGAGGTTTGTGTCAGAAAGGGCATCCGACGTAAAAGCTTGGACAAAACAAACATGCCAATACATTGATGAGAAGGTTTCTTCAGCCGTCATCTGTACAAAAGTGAAGGTTTCGGACGTTTCGCCTCCTATCCAAGAGGCTTCGTCAGCGAACTAAAGTCTGACTGGTCGTATCGGCCCCATTTATATATCCCTAATGTCCAGACATGGTGGCGCCGGACACAGCTATGATAGGTCCCTACTCTCAGGTCCGAAACCTTCACTTTTGTACAGATGACGGCTGAAGAAACCTTCTCATCGATGGACCACTCCTGTACGACTGAGAGCTTACACAGACGTATTGATGCCAATACATTCCATTTTAAGCGCCTTTCAAAGCTCTCAAGGACACTTTAGAGTCACAGACAAGCATAGGTACTATAATATAATATAATCACAAATACAGTGCAATAAATAAAATACAATTAGAAATGGAAGAGAGAGAGAGCTACACAGAAAATGCAATTATAAAGAGGTGGGTTTTGAGATGGGACTTGAAGGTGGGAAGAGAATCGATGTTACGAATTCTGGGAGGAAGTGAGTTCCAGAGTTTGGCGGCAGAGCAGCTGAAAGCTCTGTCACCCATCATGCTGAGACTGGCAGGGGGGTTGGGGTCACACAGAGGCGGAGGGAGGAAGAGGATGTGAGGGAACGAGAGGGAATAGAAATTTGAAGAAGGTCAGATAGGTATAAAGAAGAATTTTAAAGTTAATTCTATATTTGACCGAGAGCCAGTGGAGCTCTTGGAGGACCGGGGTGATGTGGTGAAAGGATGAGGTTCTGGTAATGATCTGAGCTGAAGAATTCTGGACGAGTTGAAGTTTGTGGAGAAGTTTCTGAGGGACACCAAAGAGAAGTGAATTGCAATAGTCAATCCGGGAGGTGAGAAGACTATGAACGAGGATAGCAGTGGTGTGAGGAGTGAGAGACGGGTGAAGATGATTGATATTGTGTAGGTGGAAATACGCAGACCGAGTTAAGTTATTTATATGGGAGTGGAAAGAGTGTATATCTTATAATAAAACCTCTGAAGATGGAGGACACTGATTCGCCTTGCCGACCCCTTGAAGGGAAAGGAAAATAAGACGATTCTAAAACGCTTCTTGGTAACAAAACGGAATGACATCATTCAGTGTGTTCTTTATGTGGCCAACCAAGGAACAAACAGCATGCTGTTTGTTCTTAGCTTCATTTTAAAATATTCCTGTTGAATTTCCCAGTGTGTCTTTCCCTCTCGTTCATTAATATTTTGCCTCACGCCTAAGGACTCACTTCCTAAACATCCGTCTTGTAGTTTTTCAGCGGCGCACATTTTATTCCCTGAGCCCCCTTCACGATGGAGTCAGCTGTGTTCGGCGGTCGGAGTCCCCTTTATTCGAGGTTGAAATTACAGTGGAAATGACAGCGAGCAGAATGACTACTTATTACACCCCCCCTCCCCCCGTATTTGTTGTAATACCGTCTTTGTGGTGGCTGTAATGGTAGTGTTGTGATGCATGCTCATATTACTTAAATTCAGGTTGCCAACGGTTTGACAGGCATGGTGCGACATTCATTATCTATGTGGGTGATGACGCTAATGTGGGACGCTATATTAATCTTGCCTGACTGCATACACGTTGACGCTTAGGCTGCTGTGTCACAAATGAATGTTTGCCCAAGGATTTAGTTTCCTTTCTCATGTACCGTACGCTTTATTTCATCATGTGTCAAAGATAAAAGATGTACGCCAACGCCGCGTACCCCACAAACCTGCCGTGAAATTATCCTGGATTGATTTTATTCTTCTCTGGATCCAGCGAAGAATGGCTTTTATAATGATGAAGGCCATGTGACTGGTTTGATAGTTTCTTTCTTCAAATCTCAAGTCAGGTCTTATTTGTGAACGTCACATCCAGAACAGGATGCTTGTGCATGCAAAGCATGTGCATATAGGTCACCTTATGCTTATTTCTTTGATGCTTGTTGGCTGTAATATGTTAAGTTGTGAGTAATGGACTGAAATGTCATCATTGATTGTTTTTGACCTCCCGCTAAGCACTTTTGCTCCATCCCGTTCGCATCTGCAGTCAAATAAAATCAAACACACTACATACTTTAGTGTTTAGGACCAATGTTTTCTTTTCCTGATGTTAATTTGTGAAAATATGGGTTCCAATTGTGACAATGTGCAACTCGGAGGCATTGCGGCTGATTTAGATAATTCTAATGTTTGATTTAAAAACGACTTTCATTTGTTAATACAGACACTCCCCAATTTATGAACGAGATACATTCCAAACGGTCGTTCGTAAATTGAATTCGTAAGTTGCATCACGTCCTGCTGTGTGCACGTAACCTGAATGACACGCAATTCGGCCACCAATGCCCCTCGCAATCTTACTCAACATAGAATTGAGCGCTCGCAACCTGCGATCTTATTAAACCATGTCCTTTTTTGGAATTTTCTGTCACTGCCACCATCTAATCTTACAACACAGAGAGTGCAAAACAGCACAATTAGTTACCAGAAAGAATCCAGATACAGTAAAGTCTCGTTATATCGATATTCAAGGGAGTCCGAAAAAATATCGATATAACCGGGACTATCGATATATCCGACCCTGTTTGCATGTAATTTTCTCAGTGCGTGCATAGAAATAGTATCGATATAACCGGGACTATCGATATATCCGATATCGATATAACGAGACTTTACTGTATTTAAATATTCATGCCGTGTATGAACGACAGCAGGCAAAACCTTTACAAAGCCATAGTCAAAGGCAGTGCAGAGTAAAAAAAGAAGAGAAGTATGTTTCTAAAGTTCATGGTGATTTTTATCACCTTGTTGATAGCACCAATGAGACTCATTGTTAGCAGCCCATTACTATGTAGAACAGCACATTAATGCAATTTGCTGGCTCAGTCACAAACGGCGCAGTCTGAAATTTGGCGATTTCTGCATTTGGGAACGAAAGACGTCTCATTCATTTACTTGCCGCATTGTCCCCTTTGGGTGTAATTCCTTCAAAATCAGACTTTAACGTACTGCCATGAAATGATAAACAGAAACGAACTGAGGAAGGAATCGAAAGCAGATGACAACGGGACGCTGGATGGTTTGTTCTGCATTAATCGTCACCCCAGAACCATAATTTATAAGGCTAAAATGTGGTCATCAATTTATGCAGTCACATCGACCCCCAACGGAACAAAAATGCTTTAATTCTTCACAAACGAAAAACAGTTCTGGTTATCTATCTATCTATCTATCTATCTATCTATCTATCTATCTATCTATCTATCTATCTATCTATCTATCTATCTATCTATCTATCTATCTATCTATCTATCTATCTATCTATCTATCTATCTCTCTATCTCTATCTCTATCTCTATCTCTATCTATCTATCTATCTATCTATCTATCTATCTATCTATCTATCTATCTATCTATCTATCTATCTATCTATCTATCTATCTATCTATCTATCTATCTATCTATCTATCTATCTATCTATCTATCTAGCTTGCTATATATTACCAATATAGCTAGCTACCTAGCTATTTGAATCAGGAAACATATTCTCTATCTAGCTCGCTAGCTATCTAATAGCTGCCTAGCCATCTATTATATAGCTAGCCATAGTCAAAGGGCAGTGCATGGCGGGAAAAGAAAACATTGGTCCTAAACACTAGCTAGCTATCTATCTAATAGCTGCCTAGCTATCTATTAGCTAGCTAGCTAGTGTTTCTAATAGCTGCCTAGCTATCTATTAGCTAGCTAGCTAGTGTTTAGGACTAATGTTTTCTTTTCCCGATGGTAAAATGTTCATTTTTTAAAATATAGGTTCCAATTGTGACAATGTGCAACTCGGAGGCATTGCAGGTGATTTAGAAAAGGTGTGCACAGGAAAAAAACAGGGGCAATTTTGATGGCTTACGTGATGGCTGACCGTGGATTGTCAGACACGCACAGTTCACTCTGTCGGACTATTTGGGTTAATTTAACACTCATTAAACCTGTGACAAACAACCTCCTCCGTGATTTGTGTTGTCCTGAATTTTTGAATGGAATTTACAGTAACACAATAACACATTCAATTTACAGGCACTTGTGTGAGGTTAAATTAAATAAAACAAGATGTTTGTTTTATTTAGCTAGCTAGTTAATAGATAGCTAGGTGGCTATTAGATAGCTAGCTACCTTTCTATCTTTTTAAGTTATTCTGAGTCTGTGACTGTAAAGTGTCCTTGAGAACACTTTACTTGCTAGCTATTTTCTATATATTAGCTATGTAGCTGGCTCGCTAGCTTTCCATGTTTTTGAGTTATTCCGGGTCTGACTGTAAAGTGTCCTTGAGAGCACTTTATTTGCTAGCTATTTGCTATCTATTAGCTATGTAGATGGCTCGCTTGCTATCTATTAGATATCTGGCTGGCTAGCAAGCTAGCTATTAGCTGGCTAGTTGATCCTGTGACTGTAAAGTGACCTTGAGAGTTTTGAAAGGTGCTTAGAAATGAAATGTATTATGATTATTATGATGATTATTATTATTAACTAGCTCCTGGTCCTCTTCCGACAGGCCAAGAACGCATCGGGATTGACTCCAAGTATGAACAGGAAGGGAAGGTGCAATTTGTGATCGATGCGGTGTACGCCATGGCCCACGCGCTGCACAACATGCAAAGAGACTTGTGTCCCGACCACCCTGGCGTCTGCCCGCAGATGGACTCCGCCGAAGGAAAAACTCTGCTCAAGTACATCCGCAATTCCAGCTTCAACGGTGAGTCGCATTTTCAAGGGCAGTCATTGATGGAGGCGCCACAAACCGTTTTGGAGTCAGACACGCTTTTGTTGATTAATATACAAAAGCTCCCATTGCGTTGACCTTTGCTACCGTGCTGAATACTTGATGACAATACTGCCATGAAAAATACATGATCTTGACTGGAAAGCTGGTGACTTTCTCTCTTCTTCATATTTACGTACTGAATACTAAATATGAAGCGACATCTAAGCGGTAGAAAAGAGAGGTGTTAATGGTTATTTTAAGAGTACATGTTGGGGTGGGAGAAGCCCATTAGCCTGGATATTAGCAGCAAGGGAAAGAAAACGGATCATTGCACTTTTTTTCTTAATTAAAATGAAGTTTGAATGCCCTTGTAAAGGTGCTCTTTATTAATGGAGGAGCGCGGCGGTGCTACCTAGATGGTCACAAAGACTTTCCTACAATATAATATTAGCGTGGATTCCATGTACTTATTGACATGTGGTCAGGGCAGGAAGGGCAGGCAGAGAACAAACTGTTGATTATGCTTGATTATTTGCCATTTTAGTTTTCTGGTCTGTTTTATTTATGTATTTTTTTATCAATCAAATAATGTCAATAATGTCCTTATTGAAAGCAGGTAAATGGCTAAATTTGCATATTTACTGTTACAGTATATATAAAGAGTGACGGGCCGTGGATTTCATCGCTAGGCCTTCAGTAGTGCTATGTTTGAATCAATCCAGACTGAAAAAGTCCACTAGAGAGTACCATTAGCCAGGAAATAACTGACTGACCTTTCTTCATGATGTCCATTTTTTCTTGAAAACTCCGTCTTGAAAATGGCTTTAAAAAAATCCAAAAATCCATTTCTTCTCCTCATTCCGCCGTTGTGGCTTGACAAAACAAAACTTGACTTCTGCAGCTAACTACCGAGAGAGTGTGATAGCTCTGGCCAGTATGCTGTTATCACTCGCGGGTAGTAGTCTTATGATTGGCTAGTGACTAGCCAATCATGTTCCAGCGCCTTCAAGCAGGCCTTGGGTTGCCAACTCGAAATCTGATTGGTTAAAGCAACAGATTCATCTACACTTATTTTATGCGACCAGGGCCTGCAGAACTGATTGTGAAGGCTCCAAGTAGATTTCTATCCCTGGTAACAAATGATGGCTGGAATGTGATTGGTTAAATGCTTAAATGCGAAAACACACGTCTGGAAGCAGCGGAACGGGGTAAAAATAATAACAGGAAGCTGAGAGACTATTTGGAATGATTTCATAAGAATTCATGGACAAAATATCATTAACACCAGTTTGTGATTCAGATATCTTTAGGCCAGCAGAGAAGGCTTTGCAGGCATTGACGGTTCACCGCTGATATAAAGTATGATATGCTGTATCCTTCATGCCCGAAACAACCACGCAGGCAAGTAATGGCACATGCCCTTAACCTGTTCCGATCGATACACATTCAATCGTCTGACTCAGTGCAGTTACTGAATGGGAGGGGCATAAGGATTCAGTCATTCTGATTGGCCAGAAAGCCAAAAAAGTACTATGCAGCTGCAGACAGATGGCATTGCTGAACACTGCCTGACGCATTGCGAAGGAGAAGCAATTCCCATTGAAATACATAACCACAGCGAATTGCAGACTTTCTTGAAGCATTCATTCTCTTTTATTAGCGTTTGGCTCTAGTAATTTAATCAAAACTCATCAAACTCTTACGGCTTTCATACGGATCAGCAACACGTTATGGGCTGTAATTACTGTGTCATTTGAGTTTTCAGCACAATATAAAGGGAAGAGAAAATGCAATTTACTCTAAAAAAAAGAGACATCAGCAAAAAAAAATGCTGTTATGTGATTTTTTTTTTTTCCCCTGTCACGTTTTTCATCAAAAGATTTGAAAAGTTTCAGTTAAGGTTACAATTGAATCCTATTGGGGGGCGTTGTATTTTTTTATATCCGACTCCAGTTATAAACTTTGGGCCCTTATGTCGCACTTCATACCAATACGGTGATACTTTGGCTTGCAAACTTCATTGGTTACCAGAAAGTGTGTGTAAGGCGAAAAGTGTGTCTTCCAAACATTAATTTCCCATGGGAAACTTCATTGACATGAATAAGTCACAGCTACGAGTCTGCTGCAATTTACTATACGTACCGTAGAGGGTGCCGTTTGCCAGGAAATAACTTGTGACTTGAAGAAGCTTGAGAAATACTGTAAACCGTTCAAATTTTTACGATGAACGTGTGGATTCATGACGACCTCATAAAATTGAAATACAGTAAAGTCTCGTTATATCGATATCGGATATATCGATAGTCCCGGTTATATCGATACTATTTCTATGCACGCACGGAGAAAATTACATGCAAACGGGGTCGGATATATCGATAGTCCCGGTTATATCGATATTTTTTCGGACTCCCTTGAATATCGATATAACGAGACTTTACTGTATTATTTTATATATTTGCTAGCTTAGAAGTTCTTAGAAGCTCTCCTTGCTAAATGATGTCCATCTATTCTTGAACAGTCCATCTTGTCAACGCTAGGCCTTCAGTAGTGCTACAGCTGAATTAATCCAGACTGAATAAAGTGTGGGGTGATTTTCTACAAGTCCACTCGAGGGTACCATTAGCCAGGAAATCACCGACCGATCTTTCTTAATAATGTTCATCTTTCCTTGAAAAGTCAGTCTTAAAAATGGCCTTGACCGTATATCTGCAACCTCATCCATTTCTTCCCCTTCAGCCATTGTAAGTTGACAAAACTGCTATTAAATCAACACAAAAAAATATTTGCATATGCAGCTCGCTACAGATACAATGTGCTAGCTCCGGCCAGTATGCTCTTATCACTGGAGGCTAGTGATACTACAATTGGCGAAATCTGATTGGTTAAAGCAACAGATTCATTGACACTTATTTTATGCAACCAGGGCCTGCAGAACTGATTGTGAAGTCGTCCAGGTAGATCTCTGACCCTGGTAACAAATGATGGCTGAAATGTGATTGGTTAAATGCATAAATACGAAAACACATCTGGAAGCGGCACACCGGTGCAAAAGCAATGAAAGGAAGCTGAATTTGGAATTATTTAATAAGAATTCATGGATAAAATATAATTCATATTAGTGTTTCAGATATTTTTAGGCCAGAGAAGGCCTTGCAGGCCCTGACTTCCACCATCGGTGACGACACTTGGCTTACGAACTTAATTTCGAACCCTTTCTAATTTTCTAAGCCTTAAAACTACAGAAAATATACCTTATTTTATGTATAATAAATGTGCTATAATATTATCATTAAATAAATAAACTGTACAGTATAATAAAGTCGTTTTAGTTACCTTTGATGGCTTGATGGAATGGAGTGGCCAGTATCCTCAGCATTAAACACTTGATGAGGAACATAGCCTTCTTCTTTCACCATCTTGAGGAATGATCCCTTGTATGTGCTTTCTCTGCGATAATTTTACCTAGTTCCTCATCAATTGTGTTCTGTCTAGCTGGGTTGGTAGCTTTTTGCATCAAGTGTACAGATGGCTTGTGCGGGTTATTTGTGGGGCCTGATTGCTGGGATATTTTAACCTTGCAGTCTACACGCAGCCTTTGAACTATGAAAGTTGAAACAAGTCCAAATTTCACTGTTTTCTATCCATTTTCTCACTGTCGATATTCGTAAAAAGGTTGCTGAATCCGATAAAATTTCAGTGACGTGCAGTCAGTGGAGGCAGGTGAGGCAGTGCCTCACCTGTCATCATGGAAAGCTGTCATGGAAATATCAAATGAAAAAATAAATTAAACAGTTAGATGTATTTAGTGATTTGTACTTTAAAGTTCTTGTCCATTTAACTTCACCGTTTTAGGATTTTTTTCAAAATCACTGAATTTGCACATTTGCACACCGTTCAAATACTGAGTAGAGACGAGCGGTGACGTCATTGATGACGTCAATGCCTCACCAGCCATGAACCTCACCGCACGTCGCTGTAAAATTTGTATATAATTGTTATAGTACGGATCACGCGGGGAACTGTCCTGCCGCTATATCAATTTCAATTCTATGCCCCAGTTCACATTGTCTGTATGATTGACAGGCGACCAGTCCAAAGTCAGCAAGGACAGATGACAGCTCCTCGCAGCACTACAAGCAGCAGAGCAGGCACTGTTGTCTAAATGGATTCTAATAGTTTGCTGTCACATTAATTATCGTGCGTTAATTTTATGAATTAGTGAATTTTCAATGGGATAAACAGGATAAACACTGTTTTGTATTTAGTTCATGCTGAGAACATTATTCTTACCATGCATATTCCACATCGTATTTAGTTTTGTCACAGTTGAGCTGCAGTGCGCACCTCTAAAAGTAGGCCAGTTTGGGCAAACGAATTCACATACTTCTTTTGGCTTTTTATTTATTTTATTCTTTTATTTTTTTATTTTTGAAGAGCTCTTTCCGATCAAGACCATTTTCTAAGGACACAGCGTTCTTCAGATGAGCCTCTAATGATCAGCGGCTGACATTTCAGCACATCTGTAAAGACGCTCGTATCTCTTGTCTCCGAGTCGCCTTTTTTTTACAGCTTTCTCCTTTCCACTGGCTGTTGCCCTGCAGTGCAGATGTCATTAATAGCCACCGACATTAATTGTTAAGTATGTCACTCTCTGTACGGGCCTGAATAATGCAGAACATCAAGAGTAGAGAAACCGAGACAACATCAAATAATCCTGAAATATTACACAGAGCTGGATGCATTGATATACTTTTCTAAAAGTATTTTACCAAAACTGGCCAACATTGTTAAATTCTTCTTCATTCATTTGAGTGTGTACGAATAATCTCCATTAGCGTTCCAGTTTTAGTCTCGGTGCTTATACTGAATCCCTTTTACTCAGTGGTGGGCCATGGATTTCATTGCAACGCCTTCAGAAGTGCTCAGTCTCAGTCAATCCGGACTGGAAAAAGTGTGGTGTGAGGGTAACGGCCCGCCACTCGTCATCACTGTATGTTTTTCTGGAGTGCAGTAGTATCAAGTGCTATTTTTCCCATTTAAAAAAAAAGAGTATTTTTTTCCTAATTATTAATTTAGTTATATGTTCGGAGGCTGGAAGAGGTTCATTTTGCGCCGTGAGATTGGTTTATTTTATTTTAAACGTTTTTTTTGCCAATCAACTTTATCGTTTGAAACAGCGCGATGATCTGTTTTAACAAATTTCTCTTCAATTACGTGAAGACAAACTTCTGTCAGGGAGATAATGTCTACAAAGACCCCCCAACCCTGTCGCTATGGCAGCAGTGCAGGATGACGGAGCGACTGTCTGTGTGAACTGTTTCAGCGGGCATTATCGAAGTGAAGATACGTTAAATTGATTGAAAATCCATTGTCCAATCTCAGTAGCCATCTGGGCACATTTTATGGATTTGAGCTTGGCCTAAATCATTCAACTTGGGGTGACTAAGATGGAGGCCGATTTCAACCCTATGGCTGTTTATTTCGCCTCTCTGGCGCTCTCTGTGGCGCTGCAAAAGCCGACAGCCTTTCTACCAGTGAAAGGAGGTTGGTAACCTGCCTGCGTTATGTTGTGGACGTGCCGCAGTTGATGTATATTTTAAAATAAAGGAGTGCAAATCTCCTTTTGTTTATATCCGCTCTGCGCCTGAGTCACAGAGCTGAGGAGTGAGAAGCAGGGAAGAAAAAGAAAAGGCGAGAATAATGATGCGAGAAAAACACAGCAGTGGATCCCCGGTCCACCCACACCGCTCAGAACAGCAGAGCAGCTGTGCACTTTTGCTAAGTCTTCGTTCAGAGCCTCATGCAAATGCCTCAATCTTTCATCTTACACAAAACCATTGCTTAGGAGTCGAGAAAGAACATTTTGCTCCACGGAAAATATCAGGTATGGAGAAATTGTAAAGAATTTTTAAGACGTCTTTTATCAGCGTGCCCAGAAATGCCACTTAAAGGACAACCGACACCATTTTTTTTTTGTTTCCTAACTGACATCAGAAAAACGTTTTATAGCATTTAAAATACCCAAAACACGCAGGCTGATATTTTTAGGCAAATGCAAAACACCAATAAAAATGAGTTAAAGTGTCCCAAATCTACTTCAAAATGACCTCGGAGATACCGAGCTTTTGAAGGTACCGCCCCTTTGTTTGTGACATCACACCAGTATACTCCTTCACAAACTGCCTTGCTCCAGAATCAAAACAATGGCTTCAGAGAGTTTAGATTTGGAGAAGATGCTTTCTTGTTACTCATCCAGTTGTGCCGATGACCGTTTTCTGTTTGGGAGTCTTTTAACTGAGTGAGTTGCTTGTTCTGTAGCCACAAAGGGACATAAGCCTTCTTGTGCCGGTCCCAAGCCTGGATAAATACAGAGGGTTGTGTCAGGAAGGGTATCCGACGTAAAAGCTTGGCCAAAACAAACATGCGGACCAAACCTCTTAAGATGGAGGACATGCAAACAGCAAATCAGGTGCGTGCTGACTGGGTGGGTAATGACAAGGTGGACATTTTTGGCTAATGATAGCAGTGAATGAGCACATGGGGGACCGTCACTTCATCAAGTGGAGTGTTTAACGTTTCCCAAATGTTGTTTATTTCAAGGTCTGAAAGCGTTTTATGCAAATGATGTCTCCATGCGACAGAGTGGACATGTTTAGCTTGATGACGTCTACACGCTATCCAAACACTGTGAGACTAATAAAGGCATATCCAATCCAATCCAATAAAATCATGGCAATTACAAAAGAGAGATGTAAATATTTACTCTTCAATGGCACATTTTTCAGCATTCATGGAAGAACGACGGCATTTTGGTCTTTATCTTTCTTTCTATCTATCTATCGATCCATCTGTCCGCCCTCCCTCCTTCCATCCATCCATCTATTGATCTACCTATCTAGCTATTTATCATGCCAGCTATGTATCTAGCTAGCTAGTTATCTATCCATCCAACCAGCTATCTATCTATCTATCTATCTATCTATCTATCTATCTATCTATCTATCTATCTATCTATCTATCTATCTATCTATCTATCTATCTATCTATCTATCTATCTATCTATCTATCTATCTATCTATCTATCCATCTATCTATCAAGCTACATATCTATTTATCTCGTGAGCCAGCTCTCTATCTAGCTATTTAGCAAGCTACCTATATAGCTAGCTAGCTATTTAGAAATGATAGCTAAGTAGATATCTATCTAGCTAGCTAATTAGTTACCTATCTATCTAGCTGCCTATCTATCTATCTAGCTAGCTTTTTAGTTAGCTAGCTAGTTACCTATCTATCTATCTATCTATCTATCTATCTATCTATCTATCTATCTATCTATCTATCTATCTATCTATCTATCTATCTATCTATCTATCTATCTATCTTGCTAGCTACCTACCTCCTACCTACTTATCTCTATCCACCTATCCATATATCAACCTATCCATTGTTTGATCCATCGTTCTATTGTTCTATCTATCCATCCATTCATTCATCTATCCACATTTATTTATTTTTGCAGGGTGAGGAGTGGGGGGATGTTAAATCCTCAGATGGATGAGGTTTCATAGACAAATTGGTTCTGAAATACCCAGAATGTCCTTTTTGAGCTATTCTAGTTCAAAAACACCTGGTAAATGAGACGATTGGATTTCTCATTTATATTTAATATTTAAACAACCTTTGCTTTGATTGAATTCGTGTTCTCTTGAACATGAATATGAAAACAGCCTTGCTGCCATTGGTAGTTGTCGTACATCTCGACATCTCGTGGCGGCCTAACATTTATCGCCACCTCACGTTTTGATCCTTGGGTGTCGATTCTCATACTGAAGCAGAACTCACAACATGTTGGGTTCTTGGCCCACAAATTGTGAATTCACACTGAGGATGTCTGTCTGAGGAAAGGGTTCGTTAGTTATTACAAAAGTAATCATGAAAGCCTGACTATAACTATATATACTATAACTGACTGGATACAGAGAGCAACTTGGAGCTGCAAATGCTACATTGACTGCTCATTGTCCAAATCTGCTGTCGTGGACAGTAAAAAAAAAGGTAAACATTTTGACTTGGGAACATTTAAGCAATTGTTGTACATGTTGTACGTAGCAAAGTCGAGGTGGATAAATCCTGTACAATACAGTCATACCTTGGCTTACGAACTTCCCAGACAGAGTGTGTAAGGTGAAAAAGTGTGTTTCCCAAAAAATAATTTCCCATAGGAAACCATTAAAATGAGAATAATCCGTTTCCAGGTCCCCATAAAACATAATTTTCTACTTTCTAATTTTCTATGCCTTAAAACTACACAAGATATACCTGATGTTTCATATAATAAATGTGCTATGGAATTATAATTAAAGAAATAAAATGTACTGTATAATAAAGTTGTTTTATTTACCTTTGTGATGGTCGTTGATGGCTTGATGGAATCGAGTGGCCGATTTCATCAGCATTAAACATTTGATGAGGAACGTAGCCTTGTTCCTCATCAATTGTGTTCTGTTTAGCTGGGTTGATAGCTTTTTGCATCAAGTGTACAGATGGCTTGTGCGGGTTATTTGTGGAGCCTGACTGATGGAAATTTTAACCTTGCAGTCTACACTCTGCCTTCGAACTATCAAAGTTGAAACGAGTCAAAATTTCACTGTTTTCTATCCACTTTGTCTCTCTCTCTGTCGCCTGCCTGTCTCTTTAATGTTTTAACTACATCCCCTCACTGCTGCGTTCTTGACCAATCAAGTGATGTTTTTACGTTCCTCATCAAGTGTTTCATGCTGTTGAAACCGGTCAATCCATTCCATCAAGCCATCAACGACCATCACAAAGGTAAATAAAACATGTCAGGTATTTGAACACCGACAATACACTGTCTGTAAGTAAGGAATCTGCTTAACATTAGTAAATAAAACAACTTTATTATATAGTGCATTTTATTTCTTTAATTATAATACCATAGCACATTTATTATACATAAAATAAGGTATATTTTGTGTAGTTTTAAGGCTTAGAAAGTTAGAAAGTAGAAAATTATGTTTTTATGGGGACCTGGGAACGGATTATTCTGATTTTAATGGTTTCCTATGGGAAATTAATTTTTGGGATACACACTTTTCACCTTGCACACTCTGTCTGGGAACCAATGAAGTTCGTAAGCCAAGGTGTCACTGTACATTGAAGTTAGCTGCATGGGAAGGCTTAAAAAGTTACATTGTTTTCCTCCCTATATGCAAACTTGCTTTGTCCACAACCTTTTAGGAGCGTCTCTGCCTTTTTCTTTCACCGGAAACAGACTTTTCCTCACAACTCTTGTCCTGTTTTGTTTTACAAGTCTTTTTGGCTGAAACTTTTGTAGAGTTTTCAATGACAAATGTCCTTGGAAAGAAAACTAGACATGAAACTCCCCCTTTGGCTTAAAAAGATGGAAAAGGTGCTGCGGCCTCTGAGTGTCACAAGCTCTGTTCTAGATAAAATTAAAAAAAAGGAAAAGGTGAGGGAGAAAAAGAAAAACATGGTTCCAAAAGTATTTGAGGACATATGCTTTTGGTCCTTTCCTTGTACTTTTTTATCGTCGAAACGATTCAAGCTCTTAATTCCCCAACCAAGTGTCATTAGACTCCCGCAGTCTCAGTTAAAAAATACTATCTCCATTTGTGCTTATGGCCCACTGAATAAAGTGCCAAGGTGACTGATCCCGTCCACCTGGAGCTCTATTTTTTATGATCTCACCTCAAACTGAGATCTTAAAATGCCCCGTCAACAATTTAGGACTCTTGGTTGAAATGAAGCAGGGGCGTTTTCATCTGAAGGCATGTCCCACGTTTATCGATGAAAAGGTTTCTTCAGCCGTCATCTGTAGTTCTTTGAGGGTGTCGGACGTTTCGCTTCTTATCCAAGAAGCTTCGTCAGCAAACTAAAGTATTACTGGTAGTTTCGGCCCTATATATATATATATTCCTAGTGTCCAGATGTGGCAGTGCCAGACTGCTGAGATTGGCAGAGTTTACTTCTGCAGGGAAGATGTCCTTTAATGAGATGCATAAACATGTGGAGTACTGTACACTGTTCAGCAAAACAAAACAAAAGCAAAAAAAATAAATTAAAAAAACACGTTGTCCTCATGATATTAATTAGTGCAATCTTTGGGCTTCAGCTTAAAACAGGCTGTTACGCACTGAGAGCAGATGGAGACCATATGACGCTTTGGCTGACCTGTTTATTCTGCCTCCATCTCCTGTTGTTGGTCCGCTGTGTGAATGCAATGCATCGCCTTTCACCTGAGGTGCACACTGAATCCGGTCCATATACAGTAAAGTCTCGTTATATCGATATCGGATATATAGATAGTCCTGGTTATATCGATACTATTTCTATGCACGCACGGAGAAAATTACATGCAAACAGGGTTGGATATATCGATAGTCCCGGTTATATCGATATTTTTGCGGACTCCCTTGAATATCGATATAACGAGACTTTACTGTATATATTACGATGGACAAAATTGTCATTTTTATGGCTCCGAAGATCACAGCAATGGATTTGAAACAGAAGGAACAAGATGTGATTCAATTGCTTCATTTCGGCTGAATTTAATGGTGAATAGTGGCGCAATTACTGTGGTTTGTTTACAGGCCTCCCGCTTTTAAAGCAACCAAATTAATGGGATAAATGAACAATCAATCAAACTGGGACTTTTGAATGCTAATTTGTGAATCATTTGAAAGCAATGAGAGTCTCACGTCTGGGAGTCATCAATGACGTCAGCAGATGCCATGGATTTCATTCCTGGAGATACTCTGCCAGGCCTCGACTGAAAAAGTTTATTTTCTACTTGTTTATTGCTTGGGGCCTTCAGTTTTGTCCCAAGCCAGTGAAGGGGATACTCAGTCGGGTTTGGGTCAGGTGATTGCCATTGTGTGGTCTAAAGAATTACGTGGTTCCTTTCAAAGGATGCTTGCGGCCATTGTCCATTTGCACCGTAAGGTTCTGTTCAAGGACTTTTGCGCAAATACATTGATACCTCGGCTTACGAACGCTTTAGCTAACGAACCTTTTGCCTTACGAACATTAAATTGGCGAGAATGTAATCTTGGCATACTAGCAAGTTTTCAGGGAACACACGGAGCGCCACGGTGGCTAACGGACTAGTTTTCGGCGGAAGAACACCAAACCACACGGCCGAAAAGCGTCACTGTTGCTGGCGGACTACTTTTCCACACACCCTTTCTCTCAATGCATACATGGCATACGTGGTTTGTAATCAAGGATAGATTTGCTGTTATGGATCTGAAAAAGACCCCACCACAGGCTAGTGTTCAGCCAAAGAGGACACAAAACAAAAGTATGGTCGAGCAGAAGGAGTTAATCGAAAAACACGAACGAGGTGTGCGTTTGTGTGACTTGGCGTCCCAGTACCAGTATGCTAAAATGACCATTGCTACATGTGGCTAATTGTGTTTCTGTGTTGTCGAAGCAACGGTCTCAGGCAATAGAAGAGTTTGAAAAAAACATCTGTTGATTTGTATTAATGAAAATCAGCTAGCAGGGGACAGTCCTTATGGAAGGTGACTCTCCTTCCAAACAGTAACTCCCTCCCTCCCTCATCCCCCCACTCCATTGCATCAAGCCATCAACGACCTTCACAAAGGTGGTTAATAAAATACACAGTACAGTTTATTTCTTTAATTACAATACATCGCATATTCATTATACATAAAATAATATATATTTCGTGTACTTTTAAGGCTTATTTAGTAGAGAAGTATGTTTATGGGGACCTGTGAACTGATTATTCTCAATATAATGGTTTCCTATGGAAAATTAATGTTTGGAAGACACACTTTATGGGATCCAATTAAGTTTGTAAGCTGCGGTATTACTGTAATCAAATTCCTCCCCAAAAAATCAATTTTTGTTCGCAGTCTGACGATTAACAAACACCAGGTAGTCGGTTTCTTCGGCAGCTATATATGCCCAGGTGGAACCACAGTGCGTTTACTCGTCACATTACTTTTGGTCACTTCAAAAGTGGGAGCCACATATACAAATGGTTCTACTTCATACACCATTCACCTGATTTGCATATAAATACTCTCAAATTGAAGCTTCAGGTCAGCGGTTAAAACACATATTACTCGCATCGTTTCACATCCACTCGGGTTTTGCTTAGAGTCAAAATGATTAGAAAGGTGTCCATGTATACATACATACAGGTCTCTGACTGTATCTTTCAACAAGGATCAATTTTCAGTGTTACACAGCACCTGAGAGCCAGCAAATGTAATGCAAGCAAATATTGGAGGTGGAATGTATTTCTCTTGTGGCTGCCGCGCAGGGCCGATGATGAATAGGAAGCAGGTGAGGTGTTGCAATAGCGGTCAGCAGGGAGACTGCATTTTTTTAGCTTCCGGTTACAGTCGGCTGCAAGATGTAGGTCATGGTGGTTTTTCCAGGTCATTTTGTATCATTACAGCCACCACACGGCAAGAGACGATTTTTACAGATTCATGCTTTTTTTTTTTAGTTTCCAATTGAATGTGACACCCTGTCTCACCAACGGCCACCTTTATTCTCTCTGTACAGGCAGTGCTGCCACTCCGGTTGTCTTTAATAAGAACGGTGACGCTCCAGGACGCTATGACTTGTTCCAGTTCCAGATGACCAACTCCTCCATCCCGCAGTACAAGGCCGTCGGACAGTGGGTGGACAGTCTCCAACTCAGGGTATGACTAGTCTAAGGCTTCTTATGCTGAATTGGATGTTTATGTAGTCCTAAAACTCACTATATCTGTGGATCCTGGAATTCCAGTGACAATGACAAAAACCCTGGCAATGGAGTGGACACGTTTTTGTACATCGTTTGGCAGCGAATGAGTTAAAATGATGGTTAATGATTAGAACTTGGAATGTTAATGTTTTTTTGCATGTTATTAGATCAGTATTGATTCTAAACTGCTCCGGATAGTGTGCGTGTTAAATTTCCATGCTGTCCTTATTGCTATTTAGAATCATAATCATCTTTATAGGCTTTACAGGCCTGCTTCTGGAAAGCACACAATGACTTTCTCTGCAGCGTTTGAAACCGCTGACTTTGCAAACAAGCCCCTAAAACAAGGAATACATTTAGGTTATCAAGATAAAAGGTACAAGAGTCATTAAGCAATGTAACGTGTGCAGCAGTGCAATAAAACTGATACATGGACAAATGTTTCAATGATGCAGAGAGTCATGAAGCAATTGAAAGTACGCTCCAGCTGTAATACTGATCAACAACAGTTGTGCAAACGACTCCGAATGACAGAGCTGCAACGATGATGGCAGTCATAATGGCGCTTCAGTGATGTGCAAAATTGGCAAAAGTGTCACAATAAAATTGTGACTCAGCTGTATTAGACGTTATCGGAAAGCAGAAAGAAGCGATTGGAATGTCAGCTGGTTTTAGTGAGCATTGTTCAGCGGGCTTGAGGGCTTTCATGGGCTTTCACTTGAATAGCACTTTTCCACCTACAAGGCACTCAAAGTGCTTCATACTGACTACGTTGACATGCCGTCAATAACCCTTTCTAAACCCAAATACAGTGATACCTCAGTTTACAAACTCAAACGTGTGTGTAAGGCGAAAAGTGTGTCTTCCAAACATTAATTTCCCATTGGAAACCATTAAAAATGAGAATAATCCGTTTCCAGGTCCCCATAAAACATTATTTTCTACTAAATAAGCCTTAAAAGTACATAAAATATACCTTATGTTATGTATAATAAATGTGCTATTGTATTGTAATTAAAGAAATAAACAATACTATATAATAAAGTTGTTTTATTTATCTTGGTGATGGTCGTTGATGGAGTTGCCTCTTGATGATATCCAAGTCAAGTTGCCGTGCTTTCTTGGTTTTTCAACCCCTTCGATTGCCTTAGACCGTTGCTTAGACAACACAGAAACACCCTTAGCCACACGTAGCAATGATCGACCTAGCATACTGGTACTGGGATGCTCAGTCACACAAACGCACACCTTGTTCGTGTTTCTCAATGATCTCATTCTTCTGCTCGACCGTAATTTTGTTTTGTGTCCTCTTCGGCTGAACACTAGCCTGTGGTGGGGTCTTTTTCTGTCCCAAAATAGCAAATGTATCCTTGATAACAAACCACCAAGATTATATTCTCGCGAATTTAATGTTTGTAAGGTGAAACGTTCATAAGCCCAGGTATCACTGTATCAGCCAATATTGAGTCAGATCCATATCAATGCAATAAGAACACATGTTGGTGCTTTCTTCTCAACTTTGCTCATCCACAAACAACGTTAGTGAATAATTGCCTCACCAAATGCAATGGCCGGGGCAAAAGCTAGCATGTCGTAAAATAATTCGCACTTGTTCGCTTTCTATTTGATAGTATGTCTAACAATGCGGCCGACTTGCTATTTTATGATTTCAACTTACGACCGTTTAGACTTACGACCGTTTGGTCGGAACGGAACTCTGTCGTAAGTCGGATGTCACCTGTATATGGAAAATGTTTGAAAATTCACCTTTCAGTGGGGTGCGCCTTTTACTCCGTAGCACCATATTCCCGGAAAATACGGTACCTCAAATGCTTCAGGAACAATAATTTGGACTTAAATACAAATATTGACTGCACATAAACATCGTCACTGACTTTTTATTCGACTGATGAGCATCAGGTGATACTGGGAGTTCTGTATGTTGCTCAAGGGCACTGTTATGACCACACGGGCCAGGTATCAAACTAACAACCTCTGGGTTGAGAGACGACCGCTTTACCGCTTAGCAATTTTCAAGAACATTTTACACACCCACCAAGGGACTGACCAATCATTTAGATGTATTTTATTTCATTTTTAATACTAAATTAGAGACAGCCCACTTAATTTAATTGGATAGATAAGTCAAGGGCCGCTGCAATCGAGGGCAACAGGGAAAGTAAGAGAGTGAGCTTGTGTTGAAGTGTCAATAATGTCATCCACGAATCGATGCCAACTTGACTCTCATCACCTTAGTGTTGACTAAAAAAACAACTTGAAGTCGTTCAACCCTTTCTGTCTTTCTGTATACCGCACGACCCAAAATGGCTGACAAGTAGGATAACAATAGCAAGACTTTTTACTGTTATTAACTCATTCACTGCCATTCATGAATTTATTTGGGAATTGAAAATTCTTGATCGATCCAAAATGGCTGACAAGTAGGATAACAACAGCATAGCGTTTATTTATTTGTTATTAATTCATTCACCACCATTCACAAATTTGTTCGGGTGCCGATAAAGCGCTGGCCATGGCCTCTGGAAATGGGAAAGGGGCAGCATTTCCCTTTTTTCCATGTTAGCACTTTGTTCCAGTTTCAGCTGTTGTTAAAGCGCTATATAAAACAATATGTATGTATTGCGTTGTATTTTGGACAGCCGCCCTCATTTCAAGCTCATATAACTATAAATTTAGTAATTAACACTTTTTTTTGATGAAAGAAGAGAGTCTAAGGTTTCTAACGCTGCATTGAATGTTTATTTAATTCTAATAGTCAATATACTGTGGGTCCTGGAATTCGAGTGACAATGACAAAAACCCTGGCACTGGAGTGAACACGTTTTTGCACATGTCTGGCAGTGAATGAGTTAATTATTTTGTTGCTGTTGTTTTTATATAAGAGGACTCTTTTTCTGGTGTAAATTGGTGGATGTTTTGGAGGAAGACAAATTCCAATCGCAGAAATTCTAATCTGAACACCATGACACCAAAAACGTATGATCCCACATCAGATGGAATTGAATACAATCCTCACATAAATCAACCGGATAGAAGTTGTTAGCTGTCACGGCTTTATAAGATATCTTGAGATGAGGATGAGATTCCACATAATGCGATTATTTCCCTTGTATCTCAAGATAACTGTGGAGGAAATATCATTTTATGATAGCTTAAAATATCTCGCCTTCACCCCAAAAGACCTTGCCGTGGTCAGATATGAGTGCAGTGGTGCAGAGACAGTTTCCGTGCAAAATGTTCATAGGTGCTCACTGACACAACACAAGAATTGATTCAGTGATTCATGTGGACCGTAAAAAAGCTGGTGTGTGTTTTTTTTTTTTTTTTTTTATGTCTCAAATGTCATTGTATCGGCTCATAACAGACAACATTGCATTTCCATACAGATGAGATACATTTGCACAATTACTGTTTGAATGACAAGAATTCAACTTAACGCAAGGCATTTGAGAGCACAGGTGGAACAACTTCTGGTGGATTCATACCGGGCGGTTGTTTTGCAGCGATTACAAACCAAATGCCGCCGTGCAATTATATTTCCGTGCAATAAAAAAACAAAACAGATCCACTTTGCCACCAACGTGACGCTTTTGCATTTGACGACAACTCATATGAACTGTCAAATTAAGCACTACAGCAAAAGCGCTAACAGTCCTGGGAGTCCAAGGTGTCAACATTCTTTGCTTGTGGTTTCCATAGCAACAGAGCTGTCGGGCTCATTACTGTTTCCACACAGTGTGTAATCGGGAGGTTTTCCAGCGAGCACCCTTCATTGTCCAAATAACAAATGGCACCTTGGTGCCCTCAGATAAATGGCAGATGATAATCTAGCCAGACACCGAAGAAACGATACATTTGTCACGCAGCTGCACACAACAAACACTATATGTGTGCGTTTTTGCGTGTATGGCAGTGGTGGTTAGTGGAAGTGTAAAAGGGTTTTGTAAAAGTGCTACCATGTATTCAAAATGTATTGGCTGTCGGCACATTTTAGGGGATCTGGTCGTAGTTGGAGCCATGTTTCAGCTCAAGTATTCTGTTGGGCTTTATCGTCATTGCCGACTAATCTTGGAATGAACTACAGTGATACCTCGGTTTACGAGCTTTTCGGTTACGAACGTTACATTTATGAAAATATTACCTTTCGTGATGTGTTGTTGGCGAACGAGCACGTTCTCCTAACAAGAAAATGGCAGCCGACTGTTTTTGTCCTCTATTCCATACCCCCACTCTTAGGTTAAAGCCACGTGATTGGTCAAGAACGCAGCAGTATGGGGGTGTGGTTAAACATTAAAGAGACAGGCAGACGACAGAGAGCGAGTGATAAAATGGATAGAAAACAGTGACATTTGGACTCGAGTGTAGACTGCAAGGTTAAAATATCCATTCAATCAGTCTCCACAAATAACCCACACAAGCCATCTGTAACTTGATGCAAAAAGGTGTCAACCCAGATAAACAGAAAACAATTGATGAGGAACTAGGTAAAATTATCGCATAGAAAGCACCTACAAGGGATCATTCCTCAAGATGGTGAAAAAAGAAGGCTACGTTGCTCATCAAGTGTTTAATGCTGTTGAAACCGGTCACTTCATTTCATCAAGACATTAACGACCATCACAAAGGTAAATAAAACAACTTTATTATATAGTACAGTTTATTTCTTTAATTATAATACCATAGCACATTTATTATAAATAAAATAAGGTATATTTTGTGTAGTTTTAAGGCTTAGAAAATTAGAAAGTAGAAAATGATGTTTTATGGGTACCTGGGAACGGATTATTCTCATTTTGATGACACACACACTTATCGACTTACACACTCTGTCTGGGAACCAATTAAGTTCGCAAGCCAAGGTATCACTGAAAATGAAACTGTGTGAGAGAAAAATCCTGGATCCTAGATACGTACAGCAATCGGCCAAATCAGATACCAGATACGGTGCACGACAGTCCAGCAGTGCTTCGACAAAGTTCAATTCATTGCCCGACCATGCTCATAATTCAAAACACACTTTCTCCTCCCATTGAAATCATGAAAATGCCCAAAATACATTCTGTCCCTGTCACGATTTGCAAGGTGGTGGTGGTGGTGGACCCCAAAAAAGTTTAAATACCGAAAATGGCTCCTCTGAGGCTGTGTAGCAACCATGGACACTTTGGAGCAATTCGATTTGGACAATAGATGAGCAACTCATTTAAAAGTGTCATCAGACTAAATTTACCATCCTGGACTTGTTAAATCTCCATGACCAAATGAAATAGTTCTTTTTCATGGCATTTTAGCCTTTTTGAGTTTGGATAATGGACAGTCACGGGGGCGACTTGGCTTCGAATTGAGAATAGCACCGCAACATATTTCAACACTGATAAGCTTAATAAGTCCAAACAGCCCTGCGAAGACTAAAGTAGACGTTTGCAACCCCAAATCCATTTCGTGTTCATATTTCACACTTCACTTGCTACTTTATTAAACAGGTTTATGGCATTTCGCATTATTTTTAATTTAACCAACAAAAGTACTCCGTTGCCATGGTAATCACTTTTACCTTCGCGAATACGACCAGTCTCCTGGCTATGGTGTGATCTAACCAGATGCTACTATTGCACCATGATGATGAAGATGAATGACGTAAGTCACGATGAATCACTTCTGTTGCCTTACGGAAAGAAGGTTGGGGGTTTGAGTCTCAACTCTGACCTTTCAGTGTGCTCACTCTCCCTTTCGTCGTGTGTGATCTCTTACATTTTCACTTTTGTCGGTGTATTGGCCAAGTACAGTGATACCTTGGCTTACGAACTTAATTGCTTCCCAGACAGAGTGTGTAAGGCGATAAGTGTGTATCCCAAAAATTAATTTCCCATAGGAAACCATCAAAATGAGAATAATCCGTTCCCAGGTCCCAATAAAACATACTTTTCTACTTCTAATTTCTAATTTTTCAAGCCTTAAAACTACACAAAATATACCGTATTTTATGTATAATAAATGTGATATGATATTATAATTAAAGAAATAAACTGTACTGTATAATACAGTGGTTTTATTTGCCTTTGCGATGGTCGTTGATGGCATGATGGAATGGAGTGGCTGGCACTTGATGATGAACGTAGCCCTCTTCTTTCACCATCTTGAGGGAGGATCCCTTGTAGGTGCTTTCACTGCGATAATTTGACCTAGTTCCTCATCAATTGTGTTCTGTTTAGCTGGGTTGTTAGCTTTTTGCATCAAGTGTACAGATGGCTTGTGCGGGTTATTGTGGAGCCTGATTGATGGGAATTTTAACCTTGCAGGCTACACTCTTCCTTTGAACTATCAAAGTTTAAACGAGTCCAAATGTCACTGTTTTCTATCCATTCTTTTCAGTCTCTCTCTGTAGTCTGCCTATCTCTTTAATGTTTAAACCACCTCCCCTCACTGCTGCGTTCTTGACCAATCACATGGCTTTAACCGAAGACTGGGGCGTGGTACAGAGGACCAAAACAAGCTGGTGCCGTTTTGTTGTTAGGAGAACGGGCTTATTCGTGAACGACACATCACTCATTGTGGCAGCACCGTGTGTATACCGAAAAATAGTTTGTATGCCAAGGTAAATTTTTCATAAATTTAACATTCGTAAACTGACAAAATCGTAAGCTAAGGGGTTCGTAAACCGAGGTATCACTGTATCAACTATTTGTGTTTTTTTTTGTGTCAAACTGTCTGACCCCCGTTCATCTTCCCGATTGCAGCTGGATGAGCTTCGGTGGCCCGATGGGGAGCAGGAGTTGCCCATCTCTGTGTGCAGTCTACCTTGTAAGACCGGAGAGAGAAAGAAGAGGGTGAAAGGGATGCCGTGCTGCTGGCACTGTGAGCTCTGCGACGGATACCAGTACCAGTCTGACGAAACCTCCTGCCGACTGTGCGCCTACAACATGAGGCCCAACCTCAACAGGACTGCCTGCCAGCCCATCCCCATCACCAAACTGGAGTGGCACTCCCCATGGGCGGTCATCCCTGTCTTCCTGGCCATGCTCGGCATCATCGCCACCATTTTCGTCATGGCCACCTTCGTCCGTTACAACGACACGCCCATCGTGAGGGCGTCGGGCCGAGAGCTGAGCTACGTGCTGCTGACCGGCATCTTTCTGTGTTACATCATCACCTTCTTGATGATCGCCAAGCCCGACGTGGGCGTGTGCGCCTTCAGGAGGATTTTCCTGGGTCTGGGCATGTGCATCAGTTATGCGGCGCTTCTCACCAAGACCAACCGCATCTATCGGATCTTTGAGCAAGGCAAGCAGACGGTCACCGCCCCTCGCTTCATCAGCCCCACCTCGCAGATCGCCATAACGTCCAGTCTGATCTGCGTGCAACTTCTGGGTGTGCTGGTGTGGTTCGCCGTGGACCCCCCTAATACCATTATCGATTACGATGAACAGAAAACAATTAACCCCATGCTGGCCCGTGGCATACTCAAGTGCGACATCACAGACTTGCAGATCATCTGCTCGCTGGGTTACAGCATCCTGTTGATGGTGACGTGCACCATCTACGCCATCAAGACCAGAGATGTCCCCGAGGACTTCAACGAAGCCAAGCCCATCGGTTTCACCATGTACACCACCTGCATCGTGTGGCTGGCGTTCATCCCCATTTTCTTTGGCACGGCCCAGTCTGCTGAGAAGGTGAGTCATTGACTCCTCTCCGTCTGTGTCTCCGCCCTCTGCTTTGTCTCTGTGTCTCCTTTAACTCGTATATTCTCTGTCAGCCAATCAGCCATCCTTTTATCTTGTCTAAACACACACACGGACACAGGTGAATACACACACATGTACGCACGTTTGTACACAAACCCCTCCCCCAAAAAAGAGGGGGAGGGGTTTGCAGTTAGCGACCAGAATCCCAAAACGCCCAAGGAGAACGGGGGCGTGGGCTGCTCCAGATGCCATTATCTGGGCTCTCACGCCGAGGGCTGCGTTTACACCATTATGCAGCATTCTGGGAAGGCAGACAAGCAGGTGGGGGAAGAGGAGGAGGACGGCGGCGTGGAACCGGGGGAGGGAAGCTCGGTTCGACCCATTCTATCTCTTGACAGCTTGGTTCTTCCCATAGAACGCATTTGACATCGGTTGCTCCCCGAGTTGATTGAGAATACGACATTCTGACCTTCTCCACGAGTGACTGCTTATCTGGATGGCAGCCGCTGGAATACAGATGCATTCATCAGGCCCACTCATGAGACGCGCGCCCGCCGACATTTGTGCACAAAACAGAGCGCAGTTGAAGTTTTCCCTCGACAGAATATCGATGCTGTCGGGAAAGCGTTACTTATGGCGAACCTTTGGAGAACCACAGCACTCGATATCCGTCCTGCTAAGCAACTGCTTGAGATGGATCAGAAAGTGATTTTCCTCATCTCAATTTGGCACTGATTTCATAGACGAATTACACCCTCAGCAGCGATTAGGAGTTCATTATGTTACTCACAGAGAGTAGCGAGGCGCTAATGTGTTTTCCTTTCCTCTTGTGCAGTTAACTCCTCCTTTGCCTGTCAGCTCACACCATAGAGTCCTGGTTTAATGGCCTCTGTGGCTGCATGTGTACTTGCTCCCTTGCCGCAGATGGTGAGAAGTGCCTTTGCATGTCCTGTAAGCAGCCGCTGCAGCAGCAGCAGCTACAGCAGTAGTCTAGGAGATGCACGACCTTATTTATATTTTAACTCTCACGATTTCAGCATGAGCAAGCATTTGCTTTTTGAAAACCGGAGGTCTTGTCTTAAATTAATAAAAATGAGATGGGGGAGGAGGGACATTATGCATGTGCAATGATTCTGACGTGGCGTCAGGAAATACAGTGATACATTGGCTTACGAACTTAATTGGTTCCCATAAAGAGTGTGTAAGGTGAAGTGTATCCCAAAAATTTATTTTCCATAGGAAACCATTACAATGAGAATAATCCGTTCCCAAGTCCCCATAAAACATAATTTTCTACTTTCTCATTTTCTAAGACTTAAAACTACACAAAATATACCTGATTTTATTTACCTTTGTGATGGTCGTTGATGGCTTGATGGAATGGAGTGGCCGGTTTCATCAGCATTAAACACTTGATGAGGAACATAGTCTTCTTCTTTCACCATCTTGAGGAATGATCACTTAGAGGTACTTTCTATGCGATAATTTTGCCTAGTCATCAATTGTGTTCTGTTTAGCTCTGTTGATAGCTTTTTGCTCTCTGTCTGTAATGTCTTGACCAATCAC
This sequence comes from Hippocampus bargibanti, assembly GCF_051943395.1. Classification (NCBI taxonomy): domain Eukaryota; kingdom Metazoa; phylum Chordata; class Actinopteri; order Syngnathiformes; family Syngnathidae; genus Hippocampus; species Hippocampus bargibanti. The sequence goes on along the minus strand of NC_142734.1, from coordinate 3,038,868 downwards.
GTGGCTTTAACCGACGACAGGGGCCCGGGAATAGAGGACCAAAACAAGCCGGCTGCCATTTTCTTGTTAGGAGAACGGGCTCGTTTGCGAACGACTTATCACTCATTGTGGCGCTCCGTATGTATCCCGAAAAATAGTTCAGATACCAAGGTTAACATTTTCATAAATTTAACATTCGTAAACCAAAAAGTTCGTAAGCCAAGGGGTTCGTAAACCGAGGTTTTTGTGTACTAGAGTGGAAACATGAAATTATTTTTTATCAAGAAATTTCAGACAAAGATTTCAACCGATTAAAAAAATATATTGGTGCCCTTAATGAGATTGATTTAATTCTTCCAGTAGCTAAAAACACATTATCTCTTATCATCTCTTCCTATTCAAATAAATGGAAGTGTCGTTAATCTGTTCCAGCCATCCACCTCCCCCTCCAATAAAACAAAAGATGTAATATGAATTTTAATGAGGCAAAATCGCACTCCATTATATCGGACTTTATAAAAATATCCAGTAATAACTATATGGGATTAAAAAGAAATGAAGAGCGGCCCAGTAGTCTAGTGCTGAGCACATCGACTTCATCGGTGCTGAGGTACTGGGTTCGATTATAGCTCCACCCATCAGAATCAGAATCATCTTTATTGCCAAGTATGTAGAACTGATAAGGAATTTGTCTACGGTAGAATACGCTGCACTAGTATCATCAAAAATGGAGAATGATGGAGGCATTATACAGTTCTATTTGGGTTACTGTTTAGAGACCTCATGGCATGGGGAAGCTGTTTAAATGTCTGCTGGATTTGGTGCGCATGGATCGGTAGCGCCTGCCTCAGAGGAGTCGCCGGAAAAGGTGGTTATATGGATCTGGAGTAATATGAGGTGCAAATGGGCGTGGCTGTTCAAAAGGCAAATGCTGCCCACTCATGGAAGGGAAAAACATAACGAGAGGTCTGACGAGCGCTTTATCGGCACCTCCCCACAAGAAAAACCAAAAGTTGAACAAATTCGGAAATGGCGCTCTATGTCATGCTTTTCAATTCCCGAATAATTTCGGGAACGGCAGTGAATGAGTTAACATTACGCGAGAACATTAATGGGAAATTTGTGTGTGAGTTATTGTGGTGAACCTCAGCTTGGAGTGAGCCTTTTTTCCCCGATGAATTGTTTAGAAACTGCTTCTTGGTGTACAATGTGTCATATCGCTGCTTTCAATTCACAACAACAAAAATCTGTCAAACAACGGCTTGAAAAACTCGGGTCAAATCATTATTTCATGGCCTCACTCGTAGTGTTTTGCCCATTGTGTTGTTCCTGTCACGGTCAGATGACCTTATTTTCCACACCTGCGACCCTTTTTTTTTCTCTGCGCCTGTTTGGCTCATTTAAAACTCATGTCGAGAGAAGTCATGTGAATACAGCAACAAATGATCAGAATGTATCCCTCCGTCTCCTAGGTGTGCACCTGCTACTCAGCACATTGTCAACTCAATTCAACTTAACTCAACTGTATTTTTATAGCACTAAAACAAGCATCGCTGTACCTGTAGCAAATATCATCTGTACAACAAACTAAAGCAATAAATTCACAACAAAGACAGTAGAAAGCACCAAAAGATTTGAAACTAAATAATTTGATATTGAAAAGAACTCTAAAAGGTATAGTGATAAAAGGTCAGTGAAGGGATACCAGTTACAGTATGTGCTCCCTCTTACGAGTACCAGTTAAGAGGCATTCTGGACATGGCGGACTGGCTGACACCAAATTAAAGTGCATAAGAGTAATCCAGCCGTGATGTGAGGAAGACTCGTCTCTGAGTGCTCATGAGAAAGAAGAGGTTTTACTTTAGATCAGTACTTCTTAAACTGGGTTCGATCAAACCTTTTGGGGTTCGGTGAGTCGGTCTATGGGGTTCGGTGGATTCTCCGCCGCAGAGGTCCACCCCACAGTGGCTGGCAAACTAGTTTTTTTACAGATGAACACCAAATCACACTGTCGCACAGCGCCACGGTGGCTGGCGGACTAGTTTTCGTCACCCCTTTTCTTTGAGTGCAGACGTGGTTTGTTCTCGAGTGGAGTACTTTTGCTATTATGGGACCGAAGAAAACCCCACCAAACGCTAGTGTTAAGCCGAAGAGGAAACAAAAGAAAATTACGGTCGAGCAGAAGAGGGAGATCATCGAAAAACACAAACGAGGTGTGCGTTTTTTTATGACTTAGCGTCCCGGTACTATTAGCTAAGTCGACCATTGCTACCATCCTGAACGCTAAGAAAGCTATTAAGGGTGCGGGTGTGGCTCAGGGTATTTCCGTGTTGTCTAAGCAACGGTCTCAGGCAATAGAAGAGGTTGAAAAACTGTTAATTTGGATTACCGAAAAGCAGAGAGCAGGGGACAGTGTGAGTGAGGGTATTATCGCAGAGAAAGCACGGCAACTTCACTCAAGTATCATCAAGAGGCAATTACATCAACGACCATCACAAAGGTAAATAAAACGACTTTATTATATAGTACAGTTCATTTCTTTATTTACAATACAATAGCACATTTATTATACATAAAATATGGTATATTCTGTGTAGTTTTAAGGCTTATTTCGTAGAAAATTATGTTATGGGACTTGGGAACAGATTATTCTCATTTTAATGGTTTCTTATGGGAAATAAATGTTAGGCAGACAAACTTTTCACCTTACACACACATTCTGGGAACCAATTAAGTTCGTAAAATGAGGTACCTGCCACTGTGTACAGCATGGGATGTCCATTCGGGTAATGATGCTTAAAATCACCAGCATCTCAAATCAGCTGACGCGTGACTTTTGCCGGAAATAAAACTCTTATTATTAAATATTAGTAAACTACAATATCTGGTACTATACTAGAAAAATGGAGGGGAAATTGTTCAAATGGCATGCATTTCAGTGAGTAAAGTAGCGTGTAGATAGATGTAAGATGCTGTGTCTTCAATGCGACAATTCTCTCCATCGTTGACCACAGAACACAACCGCATTGCTCTGCAGCGTGATGATACGTTACCACCCCCCAGGCAAAGAGTCCCCCGACTGAAACTCCCACCAGAGTCGGTCACGAAAGAAAAGGGAGGGCGAGAGATTCATGTCATGAAGTTCCATTCCAGGAAACGTGTCGAAAAATCACATGTAACGTATTCATGTACCCCATGTGATTTAAAGACAGTCGCTGAATATATGCCTGGAGTTGGAAAAATTGATTATTTTCTTCTAGAGGAGGACAATTGTGATATTATTCCAGCTAATAATCCCACTCGTTGTTAAATCTGTCTAACCTTTCATGCAAAATGGAGCTAAAGTGTCTGCCTTTTATTTAGAAATTAGGTTAACATCCCCCAAGATGACAATACTCAAGAGGATTATGACACTGTTTTTCATTTGCCTTTTAAATGCCGATATAGAACATGATTGAAACAGAACACCGTGATACCTTGGTTTACGAACTTAATTGGTTCCCCGACAGAATGTGTAAGGTGGAAAGTGTGTATCCCAAAACTTTATTTCCCATAGGAAACCATTAAAATCGGAATAATCCGTTCCCAAGTCCCCATAAAACATAATTTTCTACTGTCTAATTTTCTAAGCCTTAAAACTACTATATATATATATATATATATATATATATATATATATATATATATATATATATATATATATATATACAGTAAAGTCTCGTTATATCGATATTCAAGGGAGTCCGAAAAAATATCGATATAACCGGGACTATCGATATATCCGACCCTGTTTGCATGTAATTTTCTCCGTGCGTGCATAGAAATAGTATCGATATAACCGGGACGATCGATATATCCGATATCGATATAACGAGACTTTACTGTATATATATAGTGATATGTATAGTGATGGTGTTTTTTCGCTATATTCTTGACGATATTTTTCACTTTGTCTCTCGAACATGTTCAAAAAGAGACCCTGACTTTGACAAAGCTTCACACCTCCTTATTCCATCACTGATTCCAGAACCTTGCTTAGACGGGTCAGGAGACAACTTCCAGCCATTCCTCAGCACCAAGATATGAATGATTTCCCCAGTGAAAGAAAATGCTTCAACATACCACAAAGTCATTTAGCAAGTGCCTTCTAGAATGACCACAATTTACGACAGATGATTGCTCCCGCACCCTTCCACCCCCCCCTCCTATTATTAAAAGGTGCATCTTCGAGTCACATTCGCGGGAACCCCCCTCTTCTTCTTTTCCTTTCAGGGGTCTCCACAGCGAATCAGTGTACTCCATCTAACCCGGTTTTGTGCATCCTCTTCTCTCTCACCAGCTACCTTCATGTCCTCTTTGACAGCATCCATCAACATTCAGCATCCTTCTCCTGATATAGTCACTCTTTCTCCTCTGGACATGTCCAAACCATCTCAGTCTGGCTTCTCTGACGTTCTCTCGAAAGTAACTCAAATAGATAGGAAACTAGCTAATATATAGCTAATACTGTAGCTAGCCAGCTAGTTAGCCAGCCAGATAGATAGCCAATAGCTAGCTAGATAGCTAATAGCTAGCCAGATAGCTAATATATAGCCAAGTAGACAGATAGCTATCTAGGTAGCTAGCTAGATAGCAAATAGCTAGCTAGGTAGCTGGCTAGCTAGATAGTCAGAAGGCTAGATAGAGAGCTGCATAGCCCGATAATAATAATAATAATAACAACCAGGAATAACTTAAATAGAAAGTTAGCTAGCTAATATATAACTAATAAATAGAGAGCTAGATAGCTAATAGATGGAAAGTATATAACCAGCTAGCTAGCTAGCCAGATATCTAGCGGCAGAGCTCACATAGCGATGAAATCGGCTTAAAAGATCGGTCCCACATCTGCGACATAAACGAATGTGTAAATTTTGCCACCTGTGCACACAAACATTTGCATCCAACCCGGTTACTCCCACCATGATGTCCCTGATCCACTGGTGGAAAGACGCTTTGATCATTTCCTCTTTCATCTACAACTGCTTCATGTAACAAAGAGGGTACAGAAAGTGCTTAAAAATGAATGACTCTGTGTCTTTGTGTTGTCACATTATTTGTTATTTAGTTGTTTTTTTTTGTTTTGACTTCAAGATGGCGCCGCGACAGTGGCTGCCTATCCAGCAGCTCATGTCTTTTGTTTTTCTACTTTCATCACTTTGCTGCTGTGAAATGTAAATTTCTCCACTGCAAGACTAATCAAGGCAAATCCCATCCAAACAAAGACACAGAGACGCATTCATTCTTCTGGACTTGCTGTACCCTCTTTGTGATGACATGAAGCAGTTCTAGATGAAAAAGGGGAGGATCAAAGCATCCATTTCAGCAGTGGATCGGGGACGTCATGGTGGAATTTTCATGTCTACTACAAGCTGACGAAAAGACATTGACTCACATCTCCTATCCCACATAAATCCGCTTCAATTCCAAGCCGCGACTGTTCTACATACGCTTCAAGCCATGCATCCATCCAACCGCAGACTGCGGTTCAGGCTTTAGCAGCGCATACCCGGGCAGAGTTATTCACGGAATGAGCTAGGCTAGAAAGTAGGCCAGACCCTAACAACAAAAGACGCACAGGTAGCCCAAATCCCTCAGATCCATTGTTAAAATTGTCCTGTGGCCTATCGTGATTGTCACCGACTGAATCAAGTGCTCATCGCCGTGTGCATCCATGCTCCTCAACCGTAGCGTACTAAATTGCCTTTGCACTAAGTATATCCCTGGTGGCTGTAATTATCAGAATTACGCTCAACAGCTTTTTATCTAAAATGGAGGCGTGTCATTTGTTGTGGCTGAATGTTGCGTTCGGGGCTCGTCAATGAGATGTGCCGTTGAAAAGCGGGCGCTCGATGCCTGATGAGGGCGTTAATAAATCATTACGGCGGCTATAAATAGGAAGATGCGGAGCAGCTGTTCAAAATGACTTCATGTATTTATTTATGTTAAAGCAACAGGAATTAATTATGGATGGTTTGTGACATTTAAGGGGTGGATCAGAGGGCGATGAATTTGGGTCGAGCTCAAACGATGGTCATTAGCGAATTGCTTGGCTGTATTTTTATCTGCTCCATGTGAGGGGATGACAGTCCGCATTGCTACACTTTCTCCTTTAGCGAGGACAAGGTTTCTTTAGCCGTCATCTGTACTTCTTTGAAAATGTCGGACGTTTCGCTTCTTATCCAAGAGGCTTCATCAGCGCACTAAAATCTTTTGCTGGTAGTTTTAGCCCTATCTATATCCCTACTGTCCAGATGTGGCGGTGCCAGACTCTGCTATGATTGGTCCCTGCTCACAGGTTGGCGGGAGCAGAGGACTACTCCCTGAGGCTACACTGATTACTTCTATTGTCCTGACTGATTACTTCTATTGTATGGGGTATACGACTGGCCTGATTGCCCCCATTTGATCTGGTATCACCCCATCAGCAAAACTAAGCCTATGTTGCCGAAGAAGTCGGTTGCTGGAACGATCCAAATTGAACATCACCCCACCATGGCGATTTAGTGAAGGGTTTTGCTGTTTTATGAAAATAGTTTTTTTTACTCTCCTTTCAAATCATCTACAGTAAAGTCTCGTTATATCGATATCGGATATATCGATAGTCCCGGTTATATCGATACTATTTCTATGCACGCACAGAGAAAATTACATGCAAACAGGGTTGGATATATCGATAGTCCCGGTTATATCGATATTTTTTCGGACTCCCTTGAATATCGATATAACGAGACTTTACTGTATTTTCTTTTGCGACGATTTTAACCTAATTGTCGCCAAATGACTGGTTGCTAGCTTTTTGGTGCATACGTACTGCCAAAGGTTACGCTTACATAGACGTATTTCTCGTTTGGCGTCTTCCTTGGGTGCATGCATGTCTCTGCACGGTCAATAAATCAGCCGCAAACTGCTCATTGTTGCAAGGTATCAAAATCTCATTAAAAAAAGCTTATTCCAGTCGTGATGCGTTGTACACCACTGTTGCTATGGATACCGGCTACAACTAAACATAGAAACACAAGGTGGGGAGTCTCTGGTGATTATATCTTACGCCATGGGCGACGCACACTGCTTTTATTGGTTGCCGTTATATCTCATCAGAAACTCGCATAAAAATGACATACTGATACAGCTTGGGAGAACAGCATGCTCAGAGATCATTTAGATACTTGGATGGTTACTAATGCATGCTTTGCGGGCTTCCGCCACAGAGAGGCAGGAAGAGATGGAAAGAGAATGTGTGTGTGTGTGTGTGTGTGTGTGTGTGTGTGTGTGTGTGTGTGTGTGTGTGTGTGTGTGTGTGTGTGTGTGTGTGTGTGTGTGTGTGTGTGTGTGTGTGTGTGTGTGTGTGTGTGTGTTCAAGCCAGTTTTGGCATTCTGATAATCTTGCCTTGAAATTATTGTTTTGATCAGAAGAGGAAAAACATGGTGGCTGGCAATGAAAGGGGGCTAGGGTGTTGTTTTAACAAATGACAATTAGTCACGTCGTCTCTAAAATGTGTCAGCAAATAACGGCAGTGCTTCATTTCCTTCTACTCTGTGATTCCGTCTCTTCCTGCAGATTTTGCGTGGTAGCGAACGTCTTGATGACAGATACGTCCGCCTACCAGCGGCAAACAGGACGGCAATACAAGCAATGTGTGATACGTTTAAATGCGGTAAACGAGTGCCGTGATTTCCCCACTTGGTTGCCGTGACAAATCATCGAGATTCGATTTCACTTGATTTGCAGGAAAAGAATTATTCAACAACTCGTCTGTGTAGGCGCTTAGTCGTACAAAAGTGGTCCATCAAAGTTTCTTCAGCCGTCATCTGTACTTCTTTGAAGGTTTCGGACGTTTTGCTCCTCATCCAAAGAGCTTTGTCTACGAACTAATGTTGCGCTGGTAACAGTTACAGTGATACCTTGGCTTACGAATTTAATTGGTTCCCAGACAGAATGTGTAAGGCTAAAAGTGTGTATCCCAAACATTAATTTCCCATAGGAAACCATCAAAATGAGAATAATCCGTTCCCAGGTCCCAATAAAACATACTTTTCTACTTCTAATTTCTAATTTTTCAAACCTTAAAACTACACAAAATATACCTTCTTTTATGTATAATAAATGTGCTATTGTATTGTAATTAAAGAAATCAACTGTACTGTATAATAAAGTCATTTTATTTACCTTTGTGATGGTTGTTGATGGCTTGATGGAATGGAGCGACACTTGATGAGGAACGTAGCCTTCTTCTTCCACCATCTTGAGGAATGAGTCCTTGTAAGACTGCTAGGATAGGCTCCAGCACCGTCCGCAAGACCCAAATGAGGATTAAGTGGTCTGGAAAATGAATGGATGGATAATCTACCTTTACCAGCGATGAATATTTTCTGAAATCAGTGTTCCCATTGAAACAAATACCATTCATCCAATCCAGCACTCCCACATCATTCCAATTAACTACATTTTAATATGGTTTTAAAAAGTACAAATATCATGTGATATTTAAATGATAAAACATTATAAAATGGGCCGGTTTGCATCTTGACTTCATTGAGAAGTCTTTCACAGCGACTCAAAATGATTCAGTAAACTATTTCTTGCCTAGTAGAGATTGTCTGATACAGATCGGGCAGCTATATATATATACAGTAAAGTCTCGTTATATCGATATCGGATATATCGATAGTCCCGGTTATATCGATACTATTTCTATGCACGCACGGAGAAAATTACATGCAAACAGGGTCGGATATATCGATAGTCCCGGTTATATCGATATTTTTTCGGACTCCCTTGAATATCGATAGAACGAGACTTTACTGTACTTGGCAATAAAGATGATTGTGATTCTGAATGACATCTTGCAATTCTCTCAGCATTGTTTCATTGAAAATAGGCCAACATGCCCCATTGAGTAAAAGTAATTGTTTGTAAATGGAAAGAAGATCATCACCATTTCAGTGTTTTATGTTTAATGCAGAGCGATTTCTCTCCAGTGTGATTTAGTTCAATCAAGGTTTAAAACACAGGATTAGCTCCTACGGAAACAATATATCCTCTTGTCGTGAAGTAAAGGCTGCATCCTTTAAGAACACTAATAATAGACAGTTAATGCGAGTTTCATAAGATCGCATTTGCAAGAAGAGAATGTGAAAAGGTGTTACATAAGACAGACGACATGTCACGGAGAACTGTAAGCACGCGCCTCACATCAATGGCCGTCCCCCTGAACGATCTTAACGCGGAACGCGCTGAAAGCCTTTCACAGGCGGCTGCGTGCGGCGCTGCGGGAAGACAAATGAACGCGCTGTCAAAAATACGAAGACTGTTGCCAGTCATTCATTGCAGTCACATTCACATGCAATGGATTGCTGTAGCTGAGACGCTTCACGGAGATACGATGCAGGCTGCAGAGGCCGAATGAAACGCCTGACGTGGAGGGAAACTTGAGGTGGAGGGATGCAGACCCTTGTTTAGCAATCTCGTCAGTAGTCATGTAAATGATGGCATCCGGGGCGGACAATTTCTACGTCGGGCGTACAACTTTCAAAACGTGTCAACAAGCACTTGCAAAAGGCAAGGTAACAGTAACCCCGAGAAAATGGATGAAATGACACAGGTCCAATTAGACGAAATCAAAACAAGAGTAGGATCAAACAAAATACAGTGATACCTTGCCTTACGAACTTAATTGGTTCCCAGACAGAGTGTGTAAAGGGAAAAGTGTGTATCCCCAAAAAATAATTTCCCATAGGAAACCATTAAATTGAGAATAATCCGTTCCCAGGTCCCCATAAAACATAATTTTCTACTTTCAAATTTTCAAAATATATCTTATTTTATGTATAATAAATGTGCTATTGTATTAGAATTAAATAAATACACTGTACTGTATAATAAAGTTGTTTTATTTACCTTTGTGACGGTCGTTGATGGCTTGATAGAATGGATAGCTTTTTGCATAAAGTGCCTCAAGGAGCTTTGGGTTGCACATCTTGGAAGTTGTGATATTGCAACAGATGCAAGCAGACACACTTGAAACATCATTAATAGCTGGTTACCTTGCTTGTCTTTCCATTTCAAATTGAGCTGATGGGTTATTTGTGGAGCCTGATTGGCGGGAATCTTAACCTTGCAGTCTACACACGTCCTTTGAACTATCAAAGTTGAAACGAGACCAAATTTCACCGTTTTCTATCCACTTTGTGACTCGCTCTGTTGTCTGCCTGTCTCTTTAATGTTAAAACCACCTCCCCTCACTGCTGGGTTCTTGACCAATCACGTGGCTATAACCGACGAGGGGGGCGGGGAATAGAGGACACAAACAAGCCGGCTGCCATTTTATTTTCACAGAACGGGCTAGTTTGCGAACGACACATCTCTCATTGTGGCAGCTTCGTGTGTATCCCGAAAAATAGTTTGTATGCCAAGGTAACATTGTCATCAATTTTACGTTCGTAAACAGAAAAGTTCGTAAGCCAAGGGGTTTGTAAACCGAGGTATCACTGCAATAGCAATTGTGACACAGACGGACTCGAGGAAAAAGTGGCTACGATGAGATAAAGAGTTCTAAAAATAAAGACATGAGCAGGAACAAGGTCAATAATCCGACAAGAGACATGGCATCTTGGCAGTCCTTCAATGCATTGTTTCATCATGATAATCAAATTGGCGGCCGGTTTACTGTCAGACTTTACACAAAACAAAGATAATTACACATTGTACATACGTTATTCGAAACAACCACATAATTTCAATCAGTGGATGGCATACAATAGGCAACATTGTACATATTTATGAATGTTTTATGTGTTTCGTGTATTTATTTATAGATTGCAGAGATAAGTTGAGTGCCTAAGTGGAGACTACATGTTTACATATTGTTCCATGACCATGAAAAGTTGAAGCGATAAAGACACACATATGTTCGTTTTATTGTTGCAGTGTGATTTATGACTAACCGAATTATGTTTACACTACATTTGTTCTTTGGAATTGTGTGTCGCGGTCATAGTGAACACTTATAAGTAAGACTGGGTATCAGTATTTAGCAAGTGAACGACTCCAACTGAAGTACAGGAATAATAGTGATGAATATCTTAATTCATGGTTTATTTTTTTATATTTTAGTCAATGATATCCAGCCAGTGGTGGGCCATCCGGGCCTGCAAGGCCTTCTCTGCTGGCCTAAAATTATCTGAATCGCAGACTACGGTGAATTATATTTTGTCTATTAATTCTTATTAAATAATTCCAAATTGTCTTTCAGTTTCCTTTTCCCCTGTTGTGCTTCTTTCCCAGTGTATGTTTTCGTATTTAAGCATTCAACTAATCACATTTCAGCGATAATTTTTTTGCCAAGGTTAGAAATCTACCTGGACAGCTTCACAATCAGTTCTGCAGGCTCTGGAGCATGAAAATCAATGGTGATGAAGCAGTTGCTTTAACCAATCAGAGTTCGAGTTGGTAACCCAAGGCCTGCTCGAGGGCGCTGGCATCGTCAGAGTTTTTGCAAATTAGGATTGGCTCGTCACATGATTGGCTATTCACGAGTCAATCATAGTACCACTATTTGCTAGTAATAAACGCATACTGACCAGAGCTAGCACACTGTATTTGTAATGAGCTGAATAAGCAAATACAGTTTGTGTTGATCTAAGAAATGGATTTGGTTGCAGATACAGTAAAGTCTCGTTATATCGATATTCAAGGGAGCCCGAAAAAATATCGATATAACCGGGACTATCGATATATCCGACCCTGTTTGCATGTAATTTTCTCCGTGCGTGCATAGAAATAGTATCGATATAACCGGGACTATCGATATATCCGATATCGATATAACGAGACTTTACTGTATATAGTTGAAAAACATTTTCAAAGCAGACTTTTGAAGAATAGATGGACATTATTAAGAAAGGTCGGACAGTTCCGAAGCTCAGTTTCTTCAAGCCACAAGTTATTTCCTGACCAACGACATCCTCTAGTGGGCGTGTAGTAAATCACACCACACTCGCAGCTGTGGAGTGATTCAGTCATAGCACTACTGAAGGCCTGTGAGTGACATGCACGGCTCTCCACTGTGTTCAGCATAGTATGCCCGTCCTTCAACTTTATTTTCATCAGGTCAAAAACCTCATATATTAAGACCAATTTCCTCCCTGTTGTCCTCCAATAAACTCGTTTCTCTTTTGGTACTTGTGTGTCCTTTCTTCTAGCTCTACATCCAGACGACGACTCTGACTATTTCCATGAACCTCAGTGCCTCCGTAGCACTGGGCATGCTCTACATGCCCAAGGTTTACATCATTATCTTCCACCCTGAGCTCAACGTACAGAAGAGGAAACGTAGCTTCAAGGCGGTGGTGACAGCCGCTACCATGTCGTCACGCTTGTCCCAGAAGCCCAGCGAGAGACCCAATGGAGAAGCCAAGACGGAGCTATGTGAGAACCCCGCTGCTGACCCGATGAGTGAGTAACCTTTCCATCATGTCGTCTTGACGCAAAAGCTGTTCAGTTAAACATCGGAATGACCCTGACAGAGATGGTATACAGTGATACCTCGGTTTACGAATCCCTTGGCTTACGAACTTTTCGCTTTATGAACGTTAAATTTATGAAAATGTTACCTTGGCATACAAACTATTTTTCGGGATACACACACAGCTGCCACAATGAGTGAACAAGGCCGTTCTCCTAACAAGAAAATGGCAGCTGACTATTTTTGTCCTCTAGTCTTCGGTTAAAGCCACATGATTGGTCAACAACGCAGCGATGAGGGGGGTGGTTTAAACATTAAAGAGACAGGCAGACGACAGTAAGAGAGTTTCAACTTTGATAGTTCAAAGGCAAAGTGTATACTGCAAGGTTAAAATATCCCGTCAATCAGGCTCCACAAACAACCCGCACAAGCCATCTGTACACTTGATGCAAAAAGCTATCAACCCAGCTAAACAGAACACAATTGATGAGGAACTAGATAAAATTATTGCAGAGAAAGCACCGACAAGGGATCATTCCTCAAGATGGTAAAAGAAGGTTACGTTCCTCATCAAGTGTTTAATGCTGAGAAAACCGGGCACTCCATTCCATCAAACCATCAACGACCATCACAAAGGTAAATAAAACGACTTTATTATACAGTACAGTTTATTTCTTTAATTATAATACTATAGCACATTTATTATACATAAAATAAGGTATATTTCATGTAGTTTTAAGGCTTAGAAAATAAGAAAGTAGAAAATTATGTTTTATGGGGACTTGGGAATGGATTATTCTCATTTTAATGGTTTCCTATGGGAAATTAATTTTTGGGATACACACTTTTCACCTTTCACACTCTATCTGGGAACCAATTAAGTTCGTAAGCCAAGGTATCACTATATCTTCCTTTCACGACAAAGCTTTTATTGTTGCACTTCCACCAAATGTCATCGGATCCACATTTATATCTGCGCCATTGAGGGTTTTAAAATGGTTTCCCCTAGAGGGTAAAGTGATATGTCTGTCTGCTACTTCCGCTCTCTTTCTTAGACGTTCCTTTAATGCACTTGGAAATCCCATTTGGCCAATTTAATTGGTTGTGTGCTAGGGTAAAAAAAAAGTATGACTATGCCTATAGAACACTGCATCAGTTATCTGCAAGACCTTTAACCCGAGTGCACAGGAGGAAGAGGAGTGACGGAGAGATTTGAAGGAGAACTCAGAATTCTATCAATGGAATGGAAGGGGATAATCCGTCTGGAGAGAAGCGCAGTGTTACTCGGACCAGCGCCCTGTAACTGCGCATTGCGCTTTGAGTCAACAGGATCACAAAGATTATTTAGGTTTGGGTGTTAGGGGGTCAGTTTGTGTGCACGGACTGGAGCCACGTGGGTAAACCTGAAATATCGACGGAAACAGTGGCGCATTAACGGACCTTTCCTCAGTCTGACAGAATGCCCACATATGTTTTATAATAAGATGAGGTGAATATACATTTATATGACTATTACAGTCATCATAACAATGCAACTAGTGCCGAAAATGAAATTGACACCTCTAAATTGCCCATTCATGCGACTGCTTGTCCATACACGCCTTGCAATTGATTACTGAACAGTCTCAAGGCTTTGTTACACCCACAAAGCGGCACAGGAACTGCACTGCAGGTGTCTCAAAAAAGAAAAAAAAAACATCCCCCGTACACCCCTAATTGGAGGCGTAGCAAACAAGGCTCTTTTCGTTGGAGGAAGATGATGTTGATTGATGGCTGATGCAAATGACACATCACATGGGCCAAACGCCTCCTCTCCCGCAACGCTTCTAATCACACGGAGCCATCACGGCGCCCACAGGTGTGCTAGCTCCTCAAAAGCCCTGAATGATGCCTGCGTGATGACAGCTATTCCCTGGAATGTCTCCAAGCAGCCAACAGTTGTCATACTCATCTGTCACGACAAACCCAATGCACTCGTGTGGTTTTCCTGAATGTGCGGTCAGTCTGGGAGGTGGTACGTCAAGATACAGTAATACCTTGGCTTACAAACTTAATTGGTTCCCAGACAGAGTGTGTAAGGCGAAAAGTGTGTATCCCAAAAAATAATTTCCCATAGGAAACCATTAAAATGAGAATAATCCGTTCCCAGGTCCCCATAAAATGTTCTGCTTTTTAATTTTCTATGCCTTAAAACTCCACAAAATATTCCTTATTTTTGTATAATAAATGTGCTATGTTATTGTGATTAAAGAAATAAACTGTACTATATAATAAAGTCGTTTTATTGACTTTTGTGATGGTCGTTGATGGCTTGATGAAATGGGGTGGCCGGTTTCATCAGCATTAAACAATTGATAAGGAACGTAGGCTTCATCTTTCACCACCTTGAGGAATGATCCCTTGTAGGTGTTTTCTCTGCGATAATTTTACCTAGTTCCTCATCAATTGTGTTCTGTTTAGCTGGGTTGATAGCTTTTTGCATCAAGTGTACAGATGGCATGTGCAGGTTATTTCTGGAGCCTGATTGATGGGATATTTTAACCTTGCAGTCTACACTCTGCCTTTGAACTATCAAAGTTGAAACGAGTCCAAATGTCACTGTTTTCTATCAAGTTTGTCACTCGCTCTCTCTGTCGTCTGCCTATCTCTTTAATGTTTAACCCCGCCCCCCCCTCACTCTTGCGTTCTTGACCAATCACGTGGCTTTAACCGAAGACTGGGGGCGGGGAAGAGACGCCAAAAAATGTCAGCTGCCATTGTATTTTTTTGGAGAATGGCTTCACACTCTCTCTCTCTCTCTGTAACCCCCACCCCCTCACTGCTGCGTTCTTGGCCAATCACGTGGCTTTAACCGTCGACTGGGGTCGGGATATAGAGGACCAAAACAACGGGCTCATTCGCGAACGACACATCACTCATTGTGGCAGCTCCGTGTGTATCCCGAAAAATAGTTTGTATGCCAAGATAAAATTGTCATCAATTTAACGTTCGGAAACCGAAAAGTTCGTAACCCAACGGGTTCGTAAACCGAGGTATCACTGTATTGTGCTGGAATTGTGTATGCAGCCAATGGGGCGAGACACACATGGATGGGGTGGTCCAAACCTCAGCATCTGTCACAGTACAACATCAAACATCCTCTAGCGGGTCATTTGGTCTACAGGATGCCATCCCAGAAGTGCATCATGTCATCCGCTCTGTGAGCTTTTCACCTCTACAAATATCCTCTCGCCTTATCTCTCTGTCCCGCATCCTTGCCTTACTCGTGCCCCATATTTTTTATGTTTTTTTTCAGCAGTAGAAGTGACATTTATTAATGGCGAATTTATGTGCATGACCACCCCGAAAACCTGAACTGTGACTCTGCCGTCCCTGGAGACTGTCTGTCAATGCCTGTAACCATCAGAGCGCCAAATACCTCGCGTTCAGGGCCTGTCAGACTGAAAGGAGACGACTCAGAGTGATTTATAAGATTATGAAGATGCACATTTGCACTGGTATTGATGGTATTGCAATCGACATACTGGTGCCTTAAGATACCAGGATCAATCAACCTGGTATTACCAGGTTGATTAATTCCAGATTTCTCGTATTCTCAAATTACTGTATATTTCCTCATTGAAATACAGTCATATCTCAGTTTACGAACGCTTCAGCTCACGAACATTTAGCCTATAGTCTTGGCTAACGAACTAGTTTTCTGCGGACGACATTGGCTGGCGGACTAGTTTTCTTTGAGTGGAGACGTGGTTTGTTATGGAGTAGAGTATTTTTGCTATTATGACACCCAAAAAGACCCCACCACAGGCTCGTGTTAAGCCAAAGAGGAGACAAATGAAAATCACAGTCGAGCAGAGGAAGGAGATACAAAACGAGGTGTGCGTTTGTGTGACTTTGCGTCCCAGTGCCAGTATGCTAAGTCCACCATTGCTACGTGTGGCGAAGGGTGTTTCTGCGTTATCCAAGCAACGGTCTCACGCAATAAAAGAGTTTGAAAAACATCTGTTGATTTGGATTAACGAAAACCAGCTAGCAGGGGACAGTGTGAGTGAGGGTATTATTGCCGAGAAAGCACGGCGACTTCATCATCAAGAGCCAACTACATCAACGAACATCACAAAGGTAAATAAAACGACTTTATTATACCGTACTAGCTGCTTTTCGTTAATCTAAATCAATAGTTTTTCAACCTCTTCAATTGCCTGAGACCGTTGCTAAGACAACACAGAAACACCATTAGCCACACGCAGCAATGGTCGATTTAGCACACTGGTACTGAACGCTAAGTCACACAAACACACAGGTTGTTCACGTTTTTCGATGATCTCCTTCTTCTGCTCGACGTTAATTTTCTTTTGTGTCCTCTTCGGCTTAACACTAGCCTGTGGTGGGGTCTTTTTCGGTCCCTAAAAAGCTAAAGTATCCAGTCCACAACAAACCGCGTCTGCACTGAGTGCAGTCACAGAAAGTTGATGTGGAAAAGTAGTCCGGCAGCCACAGTGGTGCTGTTCGACCGTGTGGTTTGGTGTTCTTCCGCCGAAAACTAGTCCGGCAGCCATTGTGGCGCTCCGTGTGTTTCCCAAAAAGTAGTTTGTATGCCAAGATTATATTCTCGCGAATTGAATGTTCGTAAGGCGAAAACTTTGTTAGCTATAGCGTTCATAAGCCGAGGTGTTACTGTACTGCGTATAGTAACATCCAGGTTGCTAAGCATCCAGTATGTACAAGATGATAAATATTAAAGGGGCAAAACTGACACACTTGCTCTCAGAATGGCTGGCCTGAACGCTGCGTATAGTTACGAGCAAAATTCTGTCTTACATGTGATGTTTTATTTATTATACTTGCAGTCCCAGACTACAAAACGCTGTAAAGGAATGGCACGACTTTAATTGCATCGCCCGGAGGAATAGGTTGCCATAGCAATCTTAAAGCAGTCGAGAGCGAATCGAATTAAAGGCAGAATATTTCGACCCTTTCTATTGTGCGGGTGAGGTGACTGACTGACTGACTGACTGAGTGCAGTCCGCAACATGAAAATTTGAACCCCCCCACACCACCTTAACCTGCAAGGTTAAAAGGACAACCGACACAATTTTTTGGTTTCCCAACTGACATCAGTAAAGCATTTTATAGCATCGAAAATACCCAAAGCACGCAGGCTGATATTTTTAGTCAAATGCAAAACACCAATAAAAAGGACTTGAATTGTGCTAAAACTGCAACAAAATGAGCTGTGAATTGGGGATTTTCAGAAAGTCCCGCCCCCAGTTCGTGACGTTTCGCCAGAACGTAGGACAGAATCAAAACAATAGCTTCAGAGAGTTCAGATTCGGAGGAGATGCTTTCTTGCCACTCATCCAGTTATGAATATGATTCAAATACAGTAAAGTCTCGTTATATCGATATCGGATATATCGATAGTCCCTGTTATATCGATACTATTTCTATGCACGTACGGAGAAAATTACATGCAAACAGGGTCGGATATATCGATAGTCCCGGTTATATCGATATTTTTTCGGACTCCCTTGAATATCGATATAACGAGACTTTACTGTAGTTCCGAAGAGGAAAGCATAAATGTTTGCAATTGATTAAAGAAGTTCTTCCGTATCAATTCGAGCTATCTGGACTCCAATGTAGCGCCCAGAAAATGCACAAGATGGCGCCCAAGCTCTGTTGGAAATGGGCTGATTTGTTTGCTGGGAATTTGTGTCAACTAGTATCAAATAGTAGTCTTGGTGCAACACACAACGATTTACTGCATTATTTATGTCTTTTCCTTTTAATTTCGCCATCAACATGGATCAAAACGAAGTTTTCAGATGAAAAAAAAGTACCCAAAATGCATTGTGTGTCGCTTTCTCGGTCAGGGGTGTTCCTTCAGTGACGTAACGTGAGGACTCGTCACCAACTCAAAAACAAGACTTCCTGAATATTCAGCGCGAGTCTTAAAACGTAAAATATAGCTATATGCGGTCGAATCTTTGTCAAATGCGCTCAGTAGAAGTCATTTAAAGTCAAATCGTGGTGAGTCGGCGAGACCTCAAATGGAAAGCGTGCACCTTGAACGTTTGAAACCCCCAGTGGAACGCTTCTGCATCATAGGAGGGCAAGGCACACTGCGACGACGAGGCGAGCGCTGGTTTCCATGGCGATCCGCACGAGGAGCACATAGCGTTTGTTCGGTGTCCACTTGTGGAGTGTTTGTTTTTTTATTGCTAGTTAACGCGAAAATAGAAAGTGAGGTTGCGCTGGAGCATTGGGAGTGCAAATGATAGACGTGCGCAGAACGCGTTACTTGTGATTACTCACTGTTAGGAAAGAAAGAATGGACCGCACAGTTTGATAGTCAAGCAAATTTGAAGGATTGTTTTATTTTGTGTGGTCCGGTCGACTAGCGGGTAGCGCATTGTTCGTGAGCGCACTATTTATTATTTCTTGCAATATTTTGTTTTGTCGAGCTAAAAAAAAAAACATTTATTTACTTAAAGGACAACCGACGTCTCTGGACAAGTTGTGCCCATAATTTGTAAAATGGCTTCAAATGACGTCAACTGAGCGTATTTTACAAAGATTCCACCGCATACAGCTATATTTTACCTTTTAAGACTCGCGCTGAATATTCCGGAAGTCTTGTTTTTGAATTGGTGACGAGTCCTCACCCGACATCACTGAAGGAACGCCCCTGACCGTAAAAAAGACGCATTGTAGCGATCCTTCCATCACGTCAATGCATTTTGCTGTAGACCAAACAAGTACAGTGAACGCTTCGTGTTGCACCAAAAAGAGGCAGAAGAGGGCGACAAAGCTCCGTGTAAGGAATTAACCAGCCTGTGGAAACGGGCTGATTAATAGCCGGCTACCTAGCTAGCTAGCTATTTTCTATCCATTAGCTATCTATTGACTAGCTGGCGAGCTGGCTATCTAAGTAACTATTTATTAGCTATCTAGCTGGCTAGCTATAAAACCGGCTATCTCTTAGTTATATAGTTAGTTGTCTAGCTGGCTATCTATTGGCTATCTATTAGCTATCTAGCTTTCTATCTATTTGAGTTATAGCGGGTTGAGTGAACGCTGGCGCGTGTGGCTGCCGCGACTCACCCACAGAAAAACTTATCCTGTGACTGTAAAGTGACTTTGAGAGTTTTGAAAGACGCTTATAAATTCAATGTATTATTATTATTATTAGTAGTAGTAGTAGAAGTAGGAGTATTATTATTATTATATTATATTATATTATATTATATTATATTATACAGTAAAGTCTCGTTATATCGATATTCAAGGGAGTCCGAAAAAATATCGATATAACCGGGACTATCGATATATCCAACCCTGTTTGCATGTAATTTTCTCCGTGCGTGCATAGAAATAGTATCGATATAACCGGGACTATCGATATATCCGATATCGATATAACGAGACTTTACTGTATTATATTATATTATATTATATTATATTATATTATATTTGATGATGATGATGATGTTGATTGTTATTATTAACTCATGAAGCCTGAGTTTACTGACTCTTTTCCCACCATCTCCTTTGTATCCGCCTTCAGGTCAAGCCACCAAGAAGACGTACGTGAATTACAACAACCTCAGGATTTAATGTGCTAGAGAGATGAATGCTGCTTGTCTGCCATTTGTGATTGAAAAGAAAAAAAAAGGAAAGCTTCGGAAGAGCGGGAGAAGCACGTCCTGCAGCAGCAACCCACTCACACGGAATGGCGGACCGCATCCCACCAACCATTCAGACTTGATTGAGACGAGCAATGCTGCAGGCTGCCGTGAGTGTAACGCGTTGAGGTTTTGACCAGGAAGACCCTAGCGGAGAGCAAGCTGACCACTGAAAGGGGTCATCGCGGATGAGTGGCTTTGCTTTCGGGATACTTTGTTTTACAATGTCATTAAAGCCATATTCTCTTGGGGTTCCCATTATCTGATTTCTCTTGTGTAATGTTTCAAAGTGATTTTTCTTCTGTGCCTCTATTTGCTCCGAGTACGTCGAATTGAACCTTAAACAGCGAGCTCTGCCACATACAGTATTTTGTTTTACACAAATGAATGAAAAAAAGAAAGAAAAATTAAACCCACATGATGATTATATTTGAGTGATGGGCATTGTACGTCTATTTTTTTTTTTTTTGTAAATATTTGAGACTATTTTCATGTTTGGAGTACTAAAAATAGATAAGCAGTCTGTGTTCAACGGCATTTGGATGGTAATGAGACGCACCACAAAGTGTTGACTTTGCATGTGCCAATGTATGTCTGTTCTATTTGATGTAAGCCAAAAAAAAAGCCACAAAAAATAAAAACAATACAAAAAAAGGAAAAAACAAATACAGTGATACCTCGGTTTACGAACCCCTTGGTTTACGAACTTTTCGGTTTACGAACGTTACATTTATGAACATTTTACCTTGGCATACGAACTATTTTTCGATATACACACGGAGCTGCCACAATGAGTGATGTGTCGTTCCCGTTCTCCTAACACGAAAATGGTGACCGACTGTTTTGTCCTCTATTCCCCGCCCCCAGTCTTTGGTTAAAGTCACGTGATTGGTCAAGAACGCAGCAGTGGGGGGGGGGGGGGGGGTTACAGACAGAGAGATAGTGAGGCCTCCCAAGCACAAAATGGTATCTTCGGTTAAAGCCACGTGATTGGTCAAGAACGCAGCAGTGGGGAGGGGGGGGGATGAACATTAAAGAGACAGGCAGACGATAGAGAGAGAGTGACAAAATTGATAGAAAACAGTTTTTTGGACTTGTTTCATCTTTGAGAGTTCAAAGGCAGAGTGTAGACTGCAAGGTTAAAATTCCCCTCAATCCGGCTCCACAAATAACAAGCCATCTGATGCAAAAAGGTATCAACCCAGCTAAACAGAACACAATTGATGAGGAACTAGGTAAAATTATCGCAGAGAAAGCACCTACAAGGGATCATACCTCAAGATGGTGAAAGAAAAAAGCTACATTCCTCATCAAGTGTTTAATGCTGATGAAACCGGCCACTCCATTCCATCAAGCCATCAACAACCATCACAAAGATAAATAAAATGACTTTATTATACAGTACAGTTTCTTTAATTGTAATCCCATAGCACATTTATTATACATAAAATAAGGTATATTTTGTGTAGTGTTAAGGCTTAGAAAATTAGTGGAAAATTATGTTTTATGGGGACCTGGGAACGGATTATTATCATTTGAATGGTTTCCTATAGGAAATTAATATTTGGGATTTAAGTTCGTAAGCCAAGATATCACTGTAAAATAAAAGATAATGATGATGAGCTTCGGCACTCTCCTTCCTGCGCTTTGTTTTCTCTTACCGGAAATCATTCTAATGACAGAATATGGCTTTAATCTATTGCTGCATTGACCCCCCCCCCCCCTCTGTACGTGAACGCATGTTTGTTTTTTTGTAGCCTTTCCTTGTGGTACCTAGCAACTGTGTGACAAGCACTCACGGCGACCGTGCAAGTATGTTGTGATGTCTGTCAATTGACGAATATGTAATAAATGAGTTTGTTATCTTTTCTACAATCCAAGCGCCACAGTATAGCCCAATTATTTATCAGTGCTGGTGTGTGAGTTGAGTTTTTCAGTGAGCCGCTGTCAGAGATGTTCGATCGGACACTGCGGACAAAGACTCAAACCCAGAAAGATTGTCTTTACTGCTGGCAGGAGATGCAGTCATTCATGACACATGCAGCCCTCTGCCAAGCTATTTTTGAGAGTACAGTGAGACCTCAACTTACGAACGTAATTGGTTCCCAGACAGAGTGTGTAAGGTGAAAAGTGTGTATCTCAAAAAAAAAATTCCCATAGGAAACCATTAAAATGGGAATAATGCGTTCCCGGGTTTCCATAACATACTTTTCAACTAAATAAGCCTTAAAACTATACACAACATACCTTATTCTATGTATAATAAATGGCTATCGCATTGTAATGAAAGAAATACACTGAATTGTATCACAAAGTCACTTTATTTGATGGTCATTTATGGCTTGATGGAATGGCGTTGGAGGTCGAAGGTCAAAGGGAATTGCTGTTTGGAAAGAGAGGCACATTACATGAGGACTGTAATTAAAGAAATGATGCTCTTTCAGTGAAGGAGTTTCAAGTCGTAAATTGCTTCGGTGATAAATGAGTTTCCCAAGTTTTAAATTCTGTCCCGGGCCAGATCTCCTAGATGTTATTTATTAGCTAACTATTAGCTATCTGTTAGCAGGCTAGATGGCTGACTATCTAGCTAGCTATTCAGTAGCTGTCAGGCTATCTGGATAGGTTTGTAGCTAGCTATCTATTAGCTATGTGGAACGCCTGGCTATCTATCTAGGTATCCACTAGCTGTCTGGCTATCTGTGTAGCTAGATATCTATTAGCTAAATGGCTATCTATCATTCTAGATATAAGCTATCTATTGACAATCTATGAGCTGGCTGGCTAATTTTTTGTCTATTTGAGTTACTTCCTGGTTGAGTGAATGCTGGCGCATATGGCTGCCGCTGCTCACCCACAGAAAAACTGATCCTGTGACTGTAAAGTGACCTTGAGAGTTTTTAAAGGCGCTTAGAAATGAAATGTATTATTATTATTATTATTATTATGAAGATGACAGTTTAACAAGCTGTGTCTGTTGACCTCAAATTGACCCCAGGTTGTCTGTGCCTCAATTGCGTATTCATATATATCATATAACAGAATAAAACTTTTAAATATAATAACTTCTTATTCTCCATCAGCCTATCAAACCGATGTATGAATAAGTGCTATTAATCACGCCGACGTTTATGTAAACTGTTGCAAATGCCACCGTCTCGTCCCCACGCTACAGGCTAAGCTAGAAAGTCGAGCGAGCGGCGCTGTCATGCGGAGGAGATGAGAACCCGGCGAGAAGAGAGAGAGTCGACTCTTGTACTTCTTTGCTCTTTTCTGTCTCGCTCTGTGTTCATCCACCGCTGCTGATTCCCTCCTTCCAAGTTCCAGCAGCCGTGTCAAATCAGTTTGTCCCTGCCGACTTCAGCCTTGAGCAGCCAAGTTCCTCTCACTCACTGCTCTTACTTTCAGTATATTTTACAAGTGGTACGTCAATGTCAAGAGACAAGCATCCAAAATAAATAAAATGAATGAAATAAATAAATAAAATGTATGCTCCGAGTAGTATTTTTGTGACCGGCATAAATCTGCACAGAGGTATGTTAGAACGTGCTTAGGAAGTTTTGCAATGTTGATGTTTAAATTGGTGAAAATAAAACATATTACAGTTAGTTTTTTATAGTACAGTAAAGTCTCGTTATATCGATATTCAAGGGAGTCCGAAAAAATATCGCTATAACCGGGACGATCAATATATCCGACCCTGTTTGCATGTAATTTTCTCAGTGTGTGCATAGAAATAGTATCGATATAACCGGGACTATCGATATATCCGATATCGATATAACGAGACTTTACTGTATTTTACAAATGGACTGCTCTATTATAATACAGTGATACCTTGGCTTGCGAACTTAATTGGTTCCCAGACAGAGTGTGTAAAGCGAAAAGTGTGTATCCCAAAAAATAATTTCCCATAGGAAACCATTAAAATGAGAATAATCCGTTCCCAGGTCCCCATAAAACATAATTTTCTAAGCCTTAAAACTACACAAAATATATATTATTTTATGTATAATAAATGTGATGTGGCGGACCGTCAAGGCCTGCAAAGCCTTCTCCGCTAGCCTAAAAATATCTTAGTCATGGACTAATGTTAATTATATTTTGTCCGGTTTACGAACCCCTTGGCTTACGAATGTTTCGGTTTAATTAAATAAATAAACTACTGTATAATAAAGTCATTTTATTTACTTTTGTGATGGTCGTTGATGGCTTGATGGAATGGAGTGCCCGGTTTCATCAGCATTAAACACTTGATGAGGAACATAAACTTATTTTACCATCTTGAGGAATGATCCCTTGTAGATGTTTTCTCTGCAATAATTGTATCTAGTTCCTCATCAATTGTGTTCTGTTTAGCTGGCTTTATAGCTTTTTGCATCAAGTGTACAGATGTCTTGTGCGGGTTGTTTGGGGAGCCTGGTTGATGGGATATTTTAACCTTGCAGTCTACACTCTGCCTTTAAACTATCAAAGTTGAAACTCTCTCACTGTCATTTGCCTGTCTCTTTAATGTTTAAACCCCCCCACCCCCTCACTGCTGCGTTCCTGACCAATCACGTGGCTTTAACCTAAGACTGGGGGCGGGGAATAGAGGACAAAAACAGTCGGCTGCCATTTTGTTGTTAGAAGAACGGGCTCGTTCGCGAACGACACATCACTCATTGAGGCAGTTACGTGTAAGAAAAAAAGTTAGTATGCCAAGGTAAAATTTTCATAAATTTAACGTTCCGAAACATTCGTAAGCCAAAGGGTCCGTCAACCGAGGTATCACTTTATTTAATAAGAATTCATGGACAACATATACTTAACATCAGTCCGTGACTAAGATATTTTTAGGCTAGCGGAGAAGGCTTTGCAGGCCTTTACGGTCCGTCACTGGACTTTGCACACCCCTGATCTGTACCATGGGTTCTCCTCAAATGGAAATCGGTCTGAAACACCCATGAAGGATAAATGAAATTGACCGCCAATTATGTGACATATTGGACCAAATAAACACCCCCTCCCCAATTAGATGCCGGAGCAAAGGTGCTGTCTATTTTTCCTGTTGCTTCCATTTCTATTTGTACAGCAAATGTTCTCACTCCGGTGGGACCAGATGGTCTTTACTTCTCTTTGTCTTACACTGCGCCAAGAAAAGTCCCACTTACTGTATGCCCAATTAGAACGAGTGTCTCCCACACAAAATTAATTGCCTGTGTCAGTGTCTTTGCAACTAGTCAGGGGGGGATGAGTGCAATCTACATTTTGCTGTGAAGCTCACGATCTTGCATCATTTTAGATGTTATTAAAATACAACAGAGACACTGTTTTTTAAATGCATAGTATGTTCTGAAAGAGGTCTCTCCAGGATTGTTTCTTTTTTTGTCCTACGTAGAAATGCTCCATCTTTTATTCCTGCTCCCGGATTCCGCTTCCCGCGGAAATCGCTGCAGGGTGACAACAAAGATGGAAACCTAATCATTGTGACTAGACGAAAAGCCCATTCTATCAGCAAGCGAGGCTTACTGTACAGTAAATGGTCCAAACTTTCATGACTGCCATGGAAAGTTGATTACTCATGGAGCTCATTTGAAGTCGATTTTGTACGCGGCACGGACTGAAAGTTGCCTTGACGCTTTTCAAATTGCCAAATATGATAGTAGTGATACCTCGGCTTACGAACGCTTTAGATCACGAACTTTTCACCTGACGAACATTAAATTTGCCAGAATAGAATCTTGGCATACAAACTAGTTTTCGGCGGATGAACACCAAACCACACGGTGGAACAGCGCCGCGATGGCTAGCGGACTAGTTTTCCAGACCTTCTTTGAGTGCAGATGTGGTTTGCTGTCGAGTGGAGTACATTTACTATCGTGGAACCGAAAAAGACCCTACGACAGGTGAGTGTTCAGCCGAAAAGGACACAAAAGAGAATTACGGTCGTGCAGAAGAAGGAGATCATCGACAAACACGAACGAGGTGTCCGTTTGTGTGACTTAGCATCCCAGTACCAGTATGCTAAGTCGACCATTGCAACGTGTGGCTAAGGATGTTTCTGTGAGGTCTAAGCAATTGTCTCAGGAAATAGAAGAGGTTGAACAACTTCGGTTGATTTAGATTAATGAAAAGAAGCTAGCAGGACCAAAAAAACAACCATGTATAGTAAACCGTTTTTAGCCGAAAAAAACGACCATGTATAGTAAAGCGTTTTTAGCTCGAAAAAACGCTGATTTATAGTAAGGCGTTTTTAGCCGAAAAAAAACAATCATGTATAGTAAGGCATTTTTAGCCAAAAAAAACGACCATGTATAGTAAGGCGTTTTTAGCCCAAAAAACGACCATGTATAGTAAGGTGTTTTTAGCACGAAAAAAACGACCATGTATAGTAAGGCATTTTTAGCCGAAAAAACGACCATGTATAGTAAGGCATTTTTAGCCGAAAAAACGACCATGTATAGTAAGGCGTTTTTAGCCGAAAAAAACGACCATGTATAGTAAGGCGTTTTTAGCCGAAAAAAACGACCATGTATAGCAACCATGTATAGTAAGGCGTTTTTAGCCGAAAAAACGAGCATGTATAGTAAGGCGTTTTTAGCCGAAAAAACGAGCATGTATAGTAAGGCGTTTTTAGCCGAAAAAAATGACCATAAGTACCATAAGTAAGGCATTTTTAGCCGGAAAAACGACCATGTATAGTAAGGCGTTTTTAGCCCAAAAAACGACCATGTATAGTAAGGTGTTTTTAGCATGAAAAAAACGACCATGTATAGTAAGGCATTTTTAGCCGAAAAAACGACCATGTATAGTAAGGCGTTTTTAGCCGAAAAAACGACCATGTATAGTCAGGCGTTTTTAGCCGAAAAAACGAGCATGTATAGTAAGGCGTTTTTAGCCGAAAAAAATGACCATGTATAGTAAGGCATTTTTAGCCGGAAAAAAACGACCATGTATAGTAAGGCGTTTTTAGCACGAAAAAAACGACCATGTATAGTAAGGCGTTTTTAGCATGACAAAAACGACCATGTATAGTAAGGCGTTTTTTAACCGAAAAATGACCATGTATAGTAAGGCGTTTTTAGCACGAAAAAAACGACCATGTATAGTCAGGCATTTTTAGCCGAAAAAAACGACCATGTATAGTAAGGCATTTTTAGCCGAAAAAAAAACCAACCATGTATAGTAAGGCATTTTTAGCCGAAAAAACGACCATGTATAGTAAGGCGTTTTTAGCATGAAAAAAACGACCATGTATAGTAAGGCGTTTTAGCCGAAAAAAACGACCATGCATAGTAAAGCGTTTTTACCTCGAAAAAAACGACCATGTATAGTAAGGCGTTTTTAGCCGAAAAAAATGACCATGTATAGTAAGGCATTTTTAGCCGAAAAAAAAAAAACCATGTATAGTAAGGTGTTTTTAGCCGAAAAAAACGACCATGTATAGTAAGGCATTTTTAGCCGAAAAAACGACCATGTATAGTAAGGCGTTTTTAGCATGAAAAAAACGACCATGTATAGTAAGGCGTTTTTAGCATGAAAAAAACGACCATGTATAGTAAGGCATTTTTAGCCAAAAAAAACGACCATGTATAGTAAAGCGTTTTTACCTCGAAAAAAAACAACAATGTATAGTAAGGCGTTTTTAGCCGAAAAAACGACCATGTATAGTAAAGCGTTTTTAGCTCGAAAAAACGCTGATGTATAGTAAGGTGTTTTTAGCATGAAAAAAAAACGACCATGTATAGTAAGGCGTTTTAGCCGAAAAAAAACACCATGTATAGTAAGGCATTTTTAGCCGAAAAAAACGACCATGTATAGTAAGGCATTTTTAGCCGAAAAAAACGACCATGTATAGTAAGGCGTTTTTAGCCAAAAAAAAACAACAATGTATAGTAAGGCGTTTTTAGCCGAAAAAACGACCATGTATAGTAAAGCGTTTTTACCTCGAAAAAAAACAACAATGTATAGTAAGGCGTTTTTAGCCGAAAAAACGACCATGTATAGTAAAGCGTTTTTAGCTCGAAAAAACGCTGATGTATAGTAAGGCGTTTTTAGCCGAAAAAAACGACCATGTATAGTAAGGCATTTTTAGCATGAAAAAACGACCATGTATAGTAAGGCATTTTTAGCCGAAAAAACGACCATGTATAGTAAGGCGTTTTTAGCCCAAAAAACGACCATGTATCGTAAGGCGTTTTTAGCATGAAAAAAAACGACCATGTATAGTAAGGCGTTTTAGCCGAAAAAAACGACCACGTATAGTAAGGCATTTTTAGCCGAAAAAACGACCATGTATAGTCAGGCGTTTTTAGCACGAAAAAAACGACCATGTATAGTAAGGCGTTTTTAGCATGACAAAAACGACCATGTATAGTAAGCCGTTTTTTAACCGAAAAATGACCATGTATAGTAAGGCGTTTTTAGCCGAAAAAAACGACCATGTATAGTAAGGCATTTTTAGCCGAAAAAACGACCATGTATAGTAAGGCGTTTTTAGCACGAAAAAAACGACCATGTATAGTAAGGCATTTTTTGCCGAAAAAAAAACCAACCATGTATAGTAAGGCGTTTTTAGCCGAAAAAACGACCATGTATAGTAAGGCGTTTTTAGCATGAAAAAAACGACCATGTATAGTAAGGCATTTTTAGCCGAAAAAACGACAATGTATAGTAAGGCGTTTTTAGCCGGAAAAAAAACGACGATGTATAGTAAAGCGTTTTTACCTCGGAAAAAACGACCATGTATAGTAAGGCGTTTTTAGCATGAAAAATACGACCATAGTAAGGCGTTTTTAGCACGAAAAAAAACGACAATGTATAGTAAGGCATTTTAGCCGAAAAAAACGACCATGCATATAGTAAGGCATTTTTAGACGAAAAAACGACCATGTATAGTAAGGCATTTTTAGCCGAAAAAAAACACAACCATGTATAGTAAGGCGTTTTTAGCCGAAAAAAAACGACCATGTATAGTAAGGCGTTTTTAGCCCAAAAAACGACCATGTGTAGTAAGGCGTTTTTAGCATGAAAAAAACGACCATGTATAGTAAGGCGTTTTAGCCGAAAAAAACGACCATGTATAGTAGGCATTTTTAGCCGAAAAAAACGACCATGTATAGTAAGGCGTTTTTAGCCGAAAAAAACGACCATGTATAATAAGGCATTTTTAGCCGAAAAAACTACCATGTATAGTAAGGCCCATGTATAGTAAGGCATTTTTAGCACCAAAAAAACGACCATGTATAGTAAGGCATTTTAGCCGAAAAATACGACCATGTATAGTAAGCCATTTTTAGCCGAAAAAACGACCATGTATAGTAAAGCGTTTTTAGCACGAAAAAAACGTACGTTTTTAGCCGATGTATAGTAAGGCGTTTTTAGCATGACAAAAACGACCATGTATAGTAAGGCGTTTTTTAACATTTTTAGCCGAAAAATGACCATGTATAGTAAGGCGTTTTTAGCACGAAAAAAACGACCATGTATAGTAAGGCGTTTTTAGCCGAAAAAAAACAACAATGTATAGTAAGGCGTTTTTAGCCGAAAAAAACGACCATGTATAGTAAGGCATTTTTAGCCGAAAAAAAATGTATAGTAAGGTGTTTTTAGCCAACCATGTATAGTAAGGTGTTTTTAGCCGAAAAAAACGACCATGTATAGTAAGGCGTTTTAGCCGAAAAAAACGACCATGTATAGTAAGGCGTTTTTAGCATGAAAAAAACGACCATGTATAGTAAGGCGTTTTAGCATGAAAAAAACGACCATGTATAGTAAGGCATTTTTAGCCAAAAAAAACGACCATGTATAGTAAAGCGTTTTTACCTCGAAAAAAAACAACAATGTATAGTAAGGCGTTTTTAGCCGAAAAAACGACCATGTATAGTAAAGCGTTTTTAGCTCGAAAAAACGCTGATGTATAGTAAGGCGTTTTTAGCCGAAAAAAACAACCATGTATAGTAAGGTGTTTTTAGCCCAAAAAACGACCATGTATAGTAAGGTGTTTTTAGCATGAAAAAACGACCATGTATAGTAAGGCGTTTTAGCCGAAAAAAACGACCATGTATAGTAAGGCATTTTTAGCCGAAAAAACGACCATGTATAGTAAGGCGTTTTTAGCACGAAAAAAACGACCATGTATAGTAAGGCGTTTTAGCCGAAAAAAACGACCATGTATAGTAAAGCGTTTTTACCTCGAAAAAAAACAACAATGTATAGTAAGGCGTTTTTAGCCGAAAAAACGACCATGTATAGTAAAGCGTTTTTAGCTCGAAAAAACGCTGATGTATAGTAAGGCGTTTTTAGCCGAAAAAAACAACCATGTATAGTAAGGTGTTTTTAGCCCAAAAAACGACCATGTATAGTAAGGTGTTTTTAGCATGAAAAAACGACCATGTATAGTAAGGCGTTTTAGCCGAAAAAAACGACCATGTATAGTAAGGCATTTTTAGCCGAAAAAACGACCATGTATAGTAAGGCGTTTTTAGCACGAAAAAAACGACCATGTATAGTAAGGCGTTTTAGCCGAAAAAAACGACCATGTATAGTAAAGCGTTTTTACCTCGAAAAAAAACAACAATGTATAGTAAGGCGTTTTTAGCCGAAAAAACGACCATGTATAGTAAAGCGTTTTTAGCCGAAAAAACGACCATGTATGGTAAGGCGTTTTTAGCCCAAAAAACGACCATGTATAGTTAGGCATTTTTAGACCAAAAAACGACCATGTATAGTAAGGCGTTTTTAGCCCAAAAAACGACCATGTATAGTAAGGCGTTTTTAGCATGAAAAAAACGACCATGGATAGTAAGGCGTTTTTAGCATGAAAAAAACGACCATGTATAGTAAGGCATTTTTAGACGAAAAAAAACGACCATGTATAGTAAGGCGTTTTTAGCCCAAAAAACGACCATGTATAGTAAGGCGTTTTTAGCATGAAAAAAACGACCATGTATAGTAAGGCGTTTTAGCCGAAAAAAACGACCATGTATAGTAAGGCATTTTTAGCCGGAAAAAAAAACAACCATGAATAGTAAGGCGTTTTTAGCCGAAAAAAACGACCATGTATAATAAGGCATTTTTAGCCAAAAAAACGACCATGTATAGTAAGGCGTTTTTAGCATGAAAAAAACGACCATGGAGAGTAAGGCGTTTTTAGCCGAAAAAACGACAATGTATAGTAAGGCGTTTTTAGCCGAAAAAAAACGACGATGTATAGTAAAGCGTTTTTACCTCGAAAAAAACGACCATGTATAGTAAGGCGTTTTTAGCCGAAAAAAACGAGCATGTATAGTAAGGCGTTTTTAGCCGAAAAAAACGACCATGTATAGTAAGGCGTTTTTAGCACGAAAAAAAACGACCATGTATAGTAAGGCGTTTTTAGCACAAAAAAACGACCATGTATAGTAAGGCGTTTTTAGCAACAACAAAAAAAAAAATAACATGTTTTGTGAGCCATTTTTTTCCCCGAAAAAAAGGGCTACACTGGATTCGAACACTGCACCGCCATGGTGGTAAACCACAGCACTAGCCATTTGTCTATCAAGGTAGCATCTTTACAGAGGTAAAGTGAAAATGGTGAGTTTTTTTTCGCCCAAAAAACAATCATATATATATATATATATATATATATATATATATATATATATATATATATATATATATATATATATATATATATATATATATATATATATATATATATATATATATATACGAATCAGGTATTCTGATTCTGATTCTGAAGGTGTTTTTGGTTGAAAAAAGCGACCATGTATAGTAAGGCGTTTTTTAGCCGAAAAAAACGACCATGTATAGTAAGGCGTTTTTAGCAACAAAAAAAAACCTAACATATTTTGTGAGACGTTTTTTTCCCCGAAAAAAAAGGGCTATGCTGGATTTGAACACTGGACCACCATGGTGGTAAACCACAGCCCTAGCCATTTGCCCATCATGGTTGCATCGTTACATAGGTCAAGGTAAAATGGTGATGTTTTTTCGCTCAAAAGAAACAATCATGTATAGTAAGGCATTCTTAGCCAAAAAAAACGACCATGTATAGTAAGGCATTCTTAGCCAAAAAAAACGACCATGTATAGTAAGGCGTTTTAGCTGAAAAAAAAAAACAAACATTATAGTAAGGCGTTTTTAGCACGAAAAAAACGACCATCTATAGTAAGGCATTTGTAGTTGAAAAAAACGACCATGTATAGTAAGCCGTTTTTAGCTGAAAAAAACGACCATGTATAGTAAGCCGTTTTTAGCACGAAAAAAACGACCATGTATAGTAAGGCATTTTTAGCCGAGAAAAAACGACCATGTATAGTAAGGCGTTTTAGCTGAAAAAAAAAAAAACATTATAGTAAGGCATTTTTAGCCGGAAAAAAAACGGCCATGTATAGTAAGGTGTTTTTAGCACGAAAAAAAACGACCATCTATAGTAAGGCATTTGTAGTTGAAAAAAACGACCATGTATAATAAGGTATTTTTAGCCGGAAAAAAAGACCATGTATAGTAAGGCGTTTTTAGCACAAAAAAAAACAACCATTTATAGTAAGGCAGTTTAGCAAAAAAAACGGCCATGTATAATAAGGTATTTTTAGCCGAAAAAAAGACCATGTATAGTAAGGCGTTTTTAGCACACAAAAAACAACCATTTATAGTAAGGCAGTTTAGCAAAAAAAAACGGCCATGTATAGTAAGGCGTTTTTAGCCGAGAAAAAACGACCATGTATAGTAAGGCGTTTTAGCTGAAAAAAAAAAAAACATTATAGTAAGGCGTTTTTAGCACGAAAAAAACAACCATCTATAGTAAGGCATTTGTAGTTGAAAAAAACGACCATGTATAATAAGGTATTTTTAGCACAAAAAAAACAACCATTTATAGTAAGGCAGTTTAGCAAAAAAAAAAGACCATGTATAGTAAGGCGTTTTTACCACAAAAAACAACCATTTATAGTAAGGCAGTTTAGCAAAAAAAAAACGACCATGTATAGTAAGGCGTTTTTAGCACGAAAAAAAGCGACCATGTATAGTAAGGCATTTTTAGCCAAAAAAACGACCATGTATAGTAAGGCGTTTTTACCTCGAAAAAAACAACCATGTATAGTAAGGCTTTTTTCGCCAAAAGAAACGAGCATGTATAGTTAGGCGTTTTTAGCTGAAAAAACGACCATGTATAGTTATTATTTATTTTTATTTTATTTTTTTTTATTTTATGTTACTTCCGGGTTGAGGGAACGCTGGCGCGTGTGGCTGCCGCTGCTCACCCGCAGAAAAAAAAAAATCCTATGACTGTAAAATGTCCTTGAGAGTTTTGAAAGGCGCTTCGAAATGAAATGTATTATTATAGAACATGTGACACATTTTAAGCCAGCCTATTTGTTGTCAAAAGTATTAGGAAAACAATGGAAGTGTTAGCCTGCACCACCTCATGGCACGGCAAGTCGCTCAGGCTTTTTCTTCATTCAAGTTTTTTGGGTATCGTTGATAGAGCAACGCCTTTGACCAAGACCTCGCTTATCTCGTCAGAAGTCCTGATGTGCTCCTTCACAGACAATTTACTGATGCCTGATTAGCTCTGTTTCATGGCTCCCGGACCCCACGTTCTCCTCTCTCCATAACTGTCCAATTACCCATTTCCAGCCAGAGTGGAACCTTATCTGATTCCCATCAGTTACCAGCTGAAGCCTGATATGTCTCCGAGTGGATAAAGATGCTCCTGTGATTTTTTTTTCCTCTCTCCATACTGTATCCTTTGCTCTGGCTTTCACTTTCCTGTCCAGGCTAAACTGTGAATGTTGCAGCAAAGCACAGTGTAAGCGCAGTTCTCATGAGTCCATCGCTGACCTTGTGGACTACAAACTACACCAAACAGATTATCCGATCAGAGGATTGGGGCAGTTATCTCTCCTTGAAATCAAAGGGTGGATGGATGGATGGCCATTGCGGGACGAATAAAGGTATTCTGATTCTGATTCTGATTCTGATTCTGATTCTGATGGATGGGTGGGTGGTTGGGTAGTTGGATGGATGGATGGTTGGGTAGTTGGATGGATGGATGGATGGATGGATGGATGGATGATGGATGGATAGTTGGGTAGTTGAATGGATGGATGGGTGGTTGGGTAGTTGGATGGATGATGGATGGATGGATGGGTAGTTGGATGGATGGATGGATGGATGGATGGATGGATTGATAGTTGGATGGATGATGGATGGATGGATGGTTGGGTAGTTGGATGGATGGTTGGGTAGTTGGATGGATGGTTGGGTAGTTGGATGTATGGATGGGTGGTTGGTTGGGTAGTTGGATGGATGATGGATGGATGGATGGATGGTTTGGTAGTTGGATGGATGGATGGATGGTTGGGTAGTTGGATGGATGGTTGGGTAGTTGGATGGATGGATGGTTGGGTAGTTGGATGGATGGTTGGGTAGTTGGATGGATGGATGGATGGATGGATGGATGGATGGATGGATGGATGGATGGATGGATGGATGGATGGATGGATGGATGGATGGATGGATAGTTGGGTAGTTGAATGGATGGATGGATGGGTGGTTGGGTAGTTGGATGGATGATGGATGGGTAGTTGGATGGATGGATGGATGGATGATGGATGGATAGTTGGGTAGCTGAATGGATGGATGGATGGATGGGTGGTTGGGTAGTTGGATGGATGGGTAGTTGGATGGATGGATGGATTGATAGTTGGATGGATGATGGATGGATGGTTGGGTAGTTGGATGGATGGTTGGGTAGTTGGATGGATGGTTGGGTAGTTGGATGGATGGATGGGTGGTTGGTTGGGTAGTTGGATGGATGATGGATGGATGGATGGATGGTTTGGTAGTTGGTTGGATGGATGGTTGGGTAGTTGGATGGATGGTTGGGTAGTTGGATGGATGGATGGATGGATGGTTGGGTAGTTGGATGGATGGTTGGATGGTTGGGTAGTTGGATGGATGGATGGGTGGTTGGGTAGTTGGTTGGATGGATGGATAGATAGATAGATAGATAGATAGATAGATAGATAGATAGATAGATAGATAGATAGATAGATAGATAGATAGATAGATAGATAGATAGATAGATAGATAGATAGATAGATAGATAGATAGATAGATAGATAGATAGATAGATAGATATTCTCCCACCCTGAAAATTGTCAAAGAGGCAGTAAGATTCATTCGTGATGGAAATGGGATTACAGCATACCGTTATAGACTGTTTAAAAATGGCAAAAAAGGCAAAATCAAGAAATCATCTCTCGCATTTAAGTGGTGGCGGGTTTCACGTATCAACTTTAAACCTTTATGCAAGAAGCGAATGTATAGAATACTGAATCCACGAGCTTGATGGTTTGTATCTCAGAAGCTTTCACAGCCTCCATTGAAAGCTGCTGCTTTGTTAATTCGTTCATTGAAAAAGGTCTTATCTCAGGCCACATGGTCTTACCTATGTCTGAGTGTCTGTGTGTGTGCTTGTATAACTAGTCTTGTGAGGACCACTAACATTTTATACCATACGTAGTGAGGACATTTTTGACAAGTGAGGACCTTGTGGCCGGTCCTCACAAGTTTTTTTCATTCTAAAGGCTTCTAGATGGTCTACATATGCATCTGTTAAAGTTTCAGAGAGGTCCTCACAAATTCACCCAAAATGATTTTTTTTGGTGTGTATTTTCATTTCACTTGGATATACACACACACACACGTTTTACTCATTGTGTGTGTTTATGTGTGTGTGTGTGTGTGGTTAATGAGAGGAAAAAGTTCATACCACAAAAAGTAAAACGATATTTTAACCAAATTTACTACATGGGTGAGGACTTTGAATGTACCCATACAGAAACCTCACTCCTGCTGTTATTTCAGTTTCAAGTCCACTTTTTAATTCTTTGTTTTTAAAGAAGTTGAAGTGGGAAATGGTGGTGACATTTAGTGTTCAAATGTAACACTAGTTCTAAACTTATTAGCAACGGTGGTCCTCACTCCTTATCTGGAGTTATCCGGATGTCACAAAACCATCGAAACAGGAATGTGTGTGTGTGTGTGTGTGTGTGTGTGTGTGTGTGTGTGTGTGTGTGTGTGTGTGTGTGTGTGTGTGTGTGTGTGTGTGTGTGTGTGTGTGTGTGCGTGTGTGGTTAATGAGAAGAAAAAGTTCATACCACAAAAAGTAAAACGATATTTTAACCAAATTTACCACAGGGGTGAGGACTTTGAATGTACCCATACAGAAACCTCACTCCTGCTGTTATTTCAGTTTCAAGTCTACTTTTTAATTCTTTGTTTTTAAAGAAGTTGAGGTGGGAAATGGTGGTGACATTTAGTGTTCAAATGTAACACTAGTTCTAAACTTATTAGCAACGGTGGTCCTCACTCCTTATCTGGAGTTATCCGGATGTCACAAAACCATCGAAACAGGAATGTGTGTGTGTGTGTGTGTGTGTGTGTGTGTGTGTGTGTGTGTGTGTGTGTGTGTGTGTGTGTGTGTGTGTGTGTGTGTGTGTGTGTGTGTGTGTGTGTGTGTGTGTGTGTGTGTGTGCAAGTTCATGTGTGTTATTGTATTTTTAATCAGAAGAAGAGAGCGGGCATCGTTCTCATCACATTAATGTCTCCTGGTATTTATTTGCCTGATGCTTTTTCAAGCTGTCTCTCTCACACAGCTTGTGTTCCTGCAGGGCTGAATTAGTGCTGGGGTTGATGGGGGAGGGGGGGGGGTGGGGTGTTGAGAGAATACATCTGAAATGTGCTCATTTGACAGTCGTTAGTGATATGGATCATGACAGTCGACAATTAGCTCAGTCACCTCCTTTAGCTTCACCCGTCTCCGGTTTGTGGATTTAGAGCGGTCTGTCGGCGTTTTAATGAGCAATGCACCTCTCGCCAACACATGCAAACTTTTAATTCGGTCGCTAGGATTATTTCAAAATTGGATGGATGACTTGGACCATTGAATTGACTTCCTGGTTATTTATATGGTTGACAATAATAATAATAATAATACATTTCATTTATAAGCGCCTTTCAAAACTCTCAAGGTCACTTTACAGTCACAGGATACATTTTTCTGTGAGTGAGCAACTTTGTGTTGATGGCGAAATTAGAAGGAAAACACAAATAACGCGAATGTGAATCGTTGTGTGTTGCACCGAGACTACTATTTGATACTAGTTGACACAAATTCCCAGCAGACAAATCAGCCCATTTCAAACGGGGCGTGGGCGCCATCTTGTGCATTTTCTGATAAGCTACATTGGAGTCCTGATGGCTCGAATTGATACGGGAGGAGGACTTCTTTAATCGATTGCAAACATGTATGCTTTCCTCTTCAGAACTATTTGAATCATATTCATAACTGGATGAGTAACAAGAAAGCATCTTCTCTGAATCTGAAGCCATTGTTTTGATTCTCGAGCATGTCAAGACGTCCTGGCGTGTTTTAGATGCTATAAAATACAGGTGTCAAAGTCAAGGCCCGCGGGCCAAATCCGGCCCGCCACATCATTTTTTTTCGGCCCGCAAAAGCAAATCAAACGTATGAAATTCCATGATGCTTGCTAAATTCTTCACCAAAATGTCATATTTTTGGATATAAACCACAATAACAGTCATTATTCTTGACTTCAGATTTGATAACTAGTTATTCATTCATTTGTTGTGTGCTCTATATGTAATATGTGGATCGGATTAAACCTTCTAATGGCTTCCCCAAATTCATAACGGCCCTCTGGAGGAAACCATACCTACAATGTGGCCCGCGGCAAAAAATGACTTTGACACCCCTGCTATAAAACGTTTTTCTGATGTCAGTTAGGAAACAAAAAAAATGATGTCGGTTGTCCTTTAAGTAAGATCAAATCAATGAAAAATATTGAGTGAATTTTCCCATTTTTGTGGCACACACCGCAAAACGCATCTTTTGCCTTTGACTACGTCGCCTAATGGCCCAGCCGGCGCGATCTGCTCCACTCGAGCCGAGCACATTTCAAGTGGAACACTTTTGCGGAATCAAATCACAGTTTCGGTTTAGGGTAGAAGCAGAAGTCAACTGTGTTTAAACCGAGGCATAGCGACTGTGGCTTAAACAGCGGTTGACAATTTCACACAGGCCGTGAAATTTAAAGCCTGGATTTTAAGGAGCATCGCTGCAACAATGAATCGCTTCAGTGCCGCCGGCAGATCATAGTTTTATTTGAAAGGGCAGCCAACTCTTTTGGAGATGCATATGGAAACCAATATGACATCTCTCAATTTCCTCCCTGTTCTATCTTGTCTCATTGCTCCAATTGAACAGATTATGGGAAATTTTTGGCATCGTACGTCTCAATTTTGTGAAGCTGGACTCAAAAAAAAAAACAACTGCGGACTCTCCGTGTCGTTTTTAGCTGGTGTGCAAAGAGCTCTTCATTTGATTAAACTCTACCCAAAGGCTGCATCAATTATGTATCTTCACAAAGGAGTTAATGGACTGTAATAACGGTTGAAGATGACCTGACTACATTTCCGCATGACATGACAAGAAAAATCGCACTTCACATTCACGCCTGCAACGAATATCAAGTCTGCCTGTTAAATACAGAATCATTTATTTTCTGTTCAGACGATGAGAAGGTTTCTTCAGCCGTCATCTGTACTTCTTTGAAGGTGTCGGACGTTTCGCTTCTTATCCAAGATGCTTCGTCAGGGATCTAAAGTCTTGCTGGTAGTTTCAGCCCTATATATATATACAGTGAGACCTCAACTTACAAACACCTTACCTTACACACTTTTCGTCTTACAAACTTCACATTTATGAAAATTAAACCTTATAATAAGCACTATTTTCATAATACACACCCACCATGGCTGGCGGAGTGATCTTCGGCGGAAGCACACGACCGAACAGCACCAGCGGTTAAGTCACCAACTGTGACTCTCCTTCCATAAGCCATCAACGACCATCAAAAAGGTCAATA
The DNA here is from genome assembly GCF_051943395.1 of Hippocampus bargibanti. Classification (NCBI taxonomy): domain Eukaryota; kingdom Metazoa; phylum Chordata; class Actinopteri; order Syngnathiformes; family Syngnathidae; genus Hippocampus; species Hippocampus bargibanti. The sequence goes on along the minus strand of NC_142734.1, from coordinate 2,999,757 downwards.
AAACTTCATTTTACAGCACAGTTTATTTCTTTAATTAGTCCTCATGTAATGTGCCTCTCTTTCCAAACAGCAATTCCGTTTGACCTTCGACCTCCAACGCCATCTCATCAAGCCATAAATGACCATCACAAATGCAAATAAAGTGACTTTATGATACAATGCAGTGTATTTCTTTCATTACAATACAATAGCACATTATACATAGAATAAGGTACAATGCTGTGTGTAGTTTTAAGGCTTATTTAGTTGAAAAGTATATTTTATGGAAACCCAGGAACGGATTATTCCCATTTTAATGGTTTCCTATGGGAATTTCTTTTTTGAGATACACACTTTTCGCCTTACACACTCTGTCTGGGAACCAATTAAGTTCGTAACTTAATGTCTCACTGTATATATATATATATATCCCTTCTGTCCAAACGTCTCTGCTATGATAGGTCCCTGCTTTCAGGTTGAGGGGAGCAGAGGACTACTCCCTGCGGCTGCGCTGATTACTTCTATTGTCCTGACTGACGACTGGCCTGATTGCCCTATTTGCACTGGTATCACCTCATCAGCATAACTAATCCTATGTTGCCTAAGCAGTCTTTTGTACGAATGATTCATTCTATTGCATCTTACTGAAAGTTGGATAATCGTATGTATGTATATTGTTAGCTATGTATATTGTGTATCCCTTTTTGGTACAGATGACTCATCCGTCATCCATCATTCTTAAAGGACAACCGACGTCACTTTTTTGTTTTTTAACTGACACCCAAAACACGCAGTATGATATTTTTAGTCAAATGCAAAATACCAATAAAAATGACTTAAAGTGTCCAAAATCTGCAAAAAAATTGAACTGCGAATTGGGCATTTTCAGAAAGTCCCGCCCCCAGTTCGTGACGTCACACCAAGACATCTTGCATTGCTTGTGAATCAAAACAATGGCTTCAGATTCGGAGAATATGCTTTCTTGTTACACATCCAGTTATGAATATGATTCAAATAGTTCTGAAGGGGAAAGCATACATGTTTGCAATCGATTAAATGCATCCACATTCTCATCAGAATATGGCAGCATGTGCGATTAAATGAGGGAAACCATGTTTATTTTTCAAATAAAGTGAAGAGGAGGCTTTCCATCAATGATTTGGAGTGAATCCAGTTTATGAGATAAGAGCCAAAATGCAATTAGTACACACTTAGTCAATCTAAATGCGGAAGCTCACTGTTTTTTTTTCCCCACGTTGTCTAATTAGGAGGTCGTCTTCGGAGACTCCTTATGGGCGATTTGGCTACCAGATGGAAATAAGTAATCTCAGCGATGATTTAATAGCCAATATTAATAATACCGTTATTTCTTTCGTATACTACACCCGGTGAAATAAACATTCGTTTGGATACGATGCCTCACAGCTGATAAACGATAATAGCAGGTTTTGGATTTTTGTTTACCACAGCTTGGGGCTGCTTATTTGTCTGCAAATAGAGGCCTGAGCTTTGAAAGGCGATGGATGTGCTTCTACCGCCATCTTCTGGTTTGAGCGACGAGAAGGAAAAAGGAAAGTGCTGTTGTTTGATGTGTCGTTTGAGCATCAAATTCATGCGGGAGTAGAAATAGCTTGAGGCCTCCTTTTTGATGGAATGTTCATCGGTTGCAAGCACGCCTACAGGTTCTCTTACTTTACATCCAAACTTCAGTCGGAATCATTCAGAAACATGACAATACTTGCGGGGACGTTTTCCTTCAATTTAACCAATAACTATATACAAAGTGTGCTCACCTTTTTTTGAGCATGGGAGCTACTTTTGAAATGACCAAGTCAAAATGATCGCACCATTATATTTTTTTTGTGAAGTATATCGATGATTCTTGCAACTTATGTTGATTTACAACAGAGTATTTTGCACAACACAACATAATTGTGTACATTTTTTGCCATTACCTGAGTTCACTCTTATGACCGGTAGACGAGACTGGTTCTCCTCCCATTCCGTATGAAATTGATACTTTTTTCTTCTCCCCCACTCATTTTTATACCCTATCTTACGTTTAAGAGGGGAAAAACAAGAAAAAAATAAGATGTAACGAACGATGAGCGTGTTAACTTTGCAAAACTCAATAGCGTTGTTTGTAGTAATGTGCCGTTCGCGAACGAGACGGCTTTTATAGCCGGATCTCTGAAGTGTACGAAGAACGCCGGTTACTAACAAGGAGCCGGAAATGGGAGCCGACTTTTTTTGTCCTTAATTCCCCGCCCCCAGTCTTCGGTTAAAGCCGTACGTGATTGGTCGATATCCATGGTAGAGGAGGCAGAGGAGAATTACAGACACACGCAGCAGTGAGGAGAAGGGGGAGGAGGGAGGGTTATCACATTATGCTGTTATTATTATTCAATTATTATATTTTTTACTAGTTGTTATGATAGCATTATTAATATGAAAAGCAAATTAGTGACAGCTGATCATCAGACCAGAGTAACCACAGGGAAAGTGAAAGTTAGTGGATGCTCTCTGTGCACCTATAAATCAAGCCATACGAATACAAATATTTGATATAGTGTATTTTTTACATGTGTAATTCCTTTTTTTTTCACATAAATTTACATGATTTTTGGTAGTTTGGTAGTTAAACAACAACAAAAAAACACAAACTGAAGAGCAATTTGGGAGCCAATAAAAGGATCTTTTTAGTGAGCCAAGCCAAAAGAAACGGCTCTCTGAAAAGAGACGGAATTCCCATCACTAGTTATTTGAGTACGCAGTGTACCTAATAATAAGATGTCATCTGATTGGTTGCAGGTGTATCAATCCAGTGAAAGGATGGCTGATAGGCAGACGTCGTTTTTTCGAAAGCATATTCAACTTTATTTGTATAGCGTCAGTTCATGATAATAATAATAATAATAATAATAATAATAATAATAATAATAATAATAATAATAATAATAATAATAATAATCCATTTCATTTCACATGGTGGTACTGCCTCCCCCGTTTGTGTTGACTACTACGTATGTATTATTCATATATAGGAAAGATATTTTGCATGAGGCCTTCAGCTATCAAATATGAAACTACTTCTGAGCCAATTAGCATTCATCATTCAGCACTTTGAGTCTTACTGTGCTCTCGTCTCAATGGGAAACAGAGTTACATTACCCGAGCTTCGGGCATCTAATGAGACCGGGCATCTAATGAGACCTATTACGCCATTATCCGTGTCATGTGGCGCCACCCACCACGGTGCAGCTCTGCTATTTGCACTGCCGAGTCGCATTATCGCCGAATTGGATTGTCATTGTATACCCCTTCAATAAAGTTTTGGGAATAAGATACAGTAATAATAATAATAAAATAATAATAATAATAATAACCCGGAAGTAACTTAAATAGTAACTCAAATAGAAAGAAAGCTAGCTAGTCAATAGAAAGCCAGCTAGGTAGCAGCTGTTGATAAAGCGCTATATAAACTAATGTATGTATTGCACTGTATTTCAAGCTCGTATAACTCCAAACCCATATAATTTAGGAATTAACTTCTGATGAAAGAAGAGAGTCTACGGTTTCTTACGCTGCATTGAATGTTTACATAGTCACAAAACTCAATATTCTGTGACAATGACAAAAACTCCAGCACTAGAGTGGACACATTTTTTGCACATCTGGCAGTGAATGAGTTAAATATAATTAGTATTTGGCCATAAATATCTTCTTATTATTCATTATTTGTTTGTGGTTTAAAACGTCTTTTTATTGCCGTCAATCATACTTCCCAAGATCAGTGGGCGTCCATTTTACATAGAATGCAAATATAGTACAGATTTTTTTGAGTGCTACGCCTCAACCATTGCGGTTCACACTAAATTAACTAGCCTTGAGCCAATTAGGGGCCGTGTTGTACACCCAGGGGTGAACGGTCAATCATTTTGTCTATTTGCATCCATTATCACTTACATCTCAGTGTCGCATCACTTGTAAATGAGCTTTTAGCCCACAGCTTGTTTGGGGTCCAATTTAGACATGATTACAGAGCATTCAATCTGAAACCCAACCCACCTCATAATTACTCATTAACCAGGTGTAAAAATCAAAAGTGGGGCAAATGAGAGCAGAAAAGATCACGTCAATAGTCGGGGGGGTGGAAAATCCAAGTCATCTAGTGCAGAGGTCCCCAATCACCGGGCCGCGGAGCGGTACCGGTCCATGGGTCATTTGGTACCTGTCCGCGCAGAAAGAATAAATAATTTACATAATTTCCATTTTATTTTATTATCTGAGTCTGAGTTTTATTTTGAAAAAATGAAACATTACCAGATTACATCAGTCTTTGTTTCACTTGTTTTTGTGGTGCATCTTATTTTGAAGGCACGTTTAAACATTACCATGGTGACCATAGAGTGTGAAAGGACAACCGACGTCTCCGGACAAGTTGTGTCCATAATTTGTAAAATGGCTTCAAATGACTTCTACTGAGCGTATTTTACAAAGATTCCATCGCATATAGCTATATTTTACCTTTTAAGACTCGCGCTGAATATTCCAGAAGTCTTGTTTTTGAGTTGGTGACGAGTCCGTACGTGACGTCACTGAAGGAACGCCCCTGACCGAAAAAAGACACATTGTAGCAGTCCTTCCATCACGTCAATGTATTTTGCTGTACTTGTTTTGTCTGAAAACCTTGTGTTGCACCAAAAAGCCGCCAGAAGAGGGCGACCAATCTCCATGGAAGGAATTTATCAGCCTGTGGAAACGGGCTAATTCCTCACAGGATCTTGGACGCTATTTTCTGCCTCTTTTTGGATGATACATTTCCCCCCAATGTTGCCTCAAAATGGCACGGAATAAATTCTTTCATCGATTGCAAACATGTATGCTTTCCTCTTCAGAACTATTTGAATCATATTCATAACTGGATGTGTAACAAGAAAGCATATTCTCCGAATCTGAAGCCATTGTTTTGATTCTCCAGCAATGCAAGACGTCTTGTTTTTGAGTTGGTGACGAGTCCTCACCCTACGTCACTGAAGGAACGCCCCCTGACTGAGAAAGGACATACCTTGTACCAACTCAATGCATTTTGCGGTACTTTATTTGGTCTGAAAACTTCGTGTTGATCTGTGTTTACCAAATTAGAAGGAAAACGCATAAATAATGCAATGGTGAATCGTGTGTTGCATCAAGACTTCTACAGTGTATTTGACATTCGCTGACAAAACTTCCCAGGAGACAATTTCCACGGAGATTTGTCGCCATCTTCTGCCTTTTTTCAAGGACACTTTACAGTCACGGGATAATGTACGTTTCCGTTTTGTAGCGTCATCAATTTTGTTAGCTTCTTTTGAATCTTTCTTTTGAGGCTGAGGTTCTGGAAAATGATATGCAAATGCACGACCTTATAACCCTCTGGAAAGTCCGGAAGCAGGAAGCAGGCTTCTGATTGGCTGCCATGCCAAGTATGCAAATTGTCTTCTTTCAACGATCGGTTTTCGGTGCAATTTTAACCCGGATCCTTTCACAAAACGGTTCGTACAGCCAACAACCACACATGATATCACCATCGTGCTAAAACGCGAAGACTTTCATTCAGTAAAACCGAAAATAAAAGGCATAGGCTTACAAAACAATGATCGCACTCGCTGGACGTTAGCGGCCGATCACGTGATCATAACAAACGACGCAACGCTAGCATCTCCTATAACGCTCGAGAAAGTTTGGAAGCAGGCTTCTTCTGATTGGCTGCCGTGCAGTGTATGCAAATTGACAAACGAACCGAAATTCCCAAAACGAACGAAGATTTATTCATTCCGATTTTGAAATCTTCGTTAAAAAAAAAAAAAATCTTCGTTAAAAATCTTTCGGGTTTTTTTTGTTCTTGGAAAAGTTGTCGGCCACCCGGGCGGAGGCCGACATAAAAGTTGCACGGCCCGGGTGTCTGGGCAGACGTTATCTCAGACACTGTATAAGGAAATGAACATCCACAATGAGTGACAGTAGACCTTTCTTGAGGCTTTACAAATTGTATGACATTTTATTAATATACCTTCATAAAACAAGTTTAAGACTGTATCAAAAACTCAGTAAAAACATTAGATTTTTTTTTGTTGTTTTTACATTTTCCTAATGGTGCTATCAAGTATGAAATGTACATAATTCACATAGTTTATTTGTTGCGATCGTCTTCAGATGATACTAATTCTTGACACTAATAAAGTTCATTATCATGATAGTGATGATAAATCTAAGCTTACAATTAAAAAAAAATAATCATTTCCCACGTGGCCCTTCCGATCCCAACTAGGTTGACTGCTAAAAACACAAACGTGATGTTTTTTTTTAAATTTCCACAGGCACACAATTATTTACATGGCCATGTTTCGACACCAAGAGGCAAAATTGAGCGCTTGCGGTGCTCTCCTCTCCATTGGGGCTCGCAAGTCCCGTTTTCACGTTTCAAAAACATGTTTGCCGCAAAAACAAAACAAAAAACAAAACAAAAAACAACCCCCCCTAAATGTGTTGAAAAATATTTTAAAGGACAACCGACGCCTCCGGACAAGACGTCACATCTGGAACGCCCCTGACCGAGAAAGCGACACGCAATGCATTTTGGGTACTTTGTCTGGTCTGAAAACTTTGTGTTGATCCGTGTTGATGGCGAAATTACAAGTAAAACACACAAATAATGTGATGGTGAATTGTTGTGTGTTGCACCAAGACTACTATTTGATACTAGTTGACAAATAAGCCCATTTCCAATAGAGCTTGGGCGCCATCTTGTACATTTTCTGGGACGCTACATTGGAGTCATGACCGCTCGAATTGATACGCAATTGATTGCAAACATGTATGCTTTCCTCTTCAGAACTATTTGAATCATATTGATAACTGAATGAGTAACAAGAAAGCATCTTCTCTGAATGTGAACTCTCTGAAGCCATTGTTTTGTGTCTGGAGTATCCTGGCGTGACGTCACGAAAAAGGGGGCGGGACCTTCGGAAACTCGCAAATTCCGGGGTCATTTGAAGTCGTTTTGGGACACTTTAATTTTTATTGGTGTTTTGCATTTGACTAACAATATCAGCCTGCGTGTTTTGGGTATTTCAGATGCTATAAAATGTTTTTCCAATGACAGTTAGGAAACAAAAAAATGGTGTCGGTTGTCCTTTAAAAGTTGGTATTGGGTTGCAATTCTTCTAGTGTTCTCCAGTATTCTTCTAATGGCACAGGTGTCAAAGTCAAGGCCCGGAGGCCAAATCCGGCTCACCACATCATTTTTTTCGGTCCGCGAAAGCAAATCAAACATGTGAAATTCCATGATTTTTGCTAAAATCATAACTACAATGTCATATTTTTGGATGTAAACCACAATAACAGTCATTATTCTTGACTTTAGACTTGAAAAGTAGTTATTCATTAATTTGTTGTGATCTCTATATGTAATATGTGGAGGAGATTAAACCTTCCAATGGCTTCCCCAAATTCATAACGTCCCTCGGGAGGAAACCATAACTACAATGTGGCCCGCGGCAAAAAAATAAAAAATGACTTTGACACCCCTGTTCTATGGAATGGAATGTGCTAAAATGTTCCCCTGCAGTGAAGCAGCATTCCGCTAGCCACCTTTTGTTGACCTAGCAGCCTCTCTAACCGTAACAACAACGCGAAACATCTCAGATGGCAAGTGGCACAAAAATAACAATAAGAAAATATCTCATAACTAAATTTAAAAATATAACTTGAATAATTCGTTTTGAAACTGCTGGATTGTGTGTGGAGATGTGGTATAAGATTTAGCGAGCCTTTGCTGTCAAAGAAGCAAAGCGTGAATGACATGATTTTTGTTTTTTGTTTGGAATTTGTATGCTTTGAGTTTGGCTTGCGGTGTACAAATTTCCCTCAAAATCTTTGCAAACACTGCAAAAATCCAAACTAGGGCGCGGAAAATCCTACTGGACCCTCTGCACCCTGCCCACCACCTTTTCCAGCAGACATTTAAATAGCTTCTTCCCCCAAGACATTAACTCTTTGAACAGTAGCCCAAATGGAACTGTATAGTGCCTCTTTGCAATGTTTTGATGATGATATGATACTAGTGCAGCGTGTTCTACCGGAAAAACAAATTCCTTGTGTGTTCTATATACTTGGCAATAAAGATGATTCTGATCTGATTCTGAAATCAAACAAGGGTCAAATACGAGGGATAGAGGTCGTCACGGGGAGAGCGACGGATCTGCCTCAAGGCCCAAAGGGCTTTTCCAGTCTCTCCTGATCTAATATTTTCTATACAATAGAAATAGCACATCGTTGAGATAAAATGGACTCTTCTTCTCAGCAAAACGGACAAAGCGTTTGGAAAAGCAGATCTGAAGAACAAAGCGAGAGAGTGAGACAGTAATGGAATTAAAAAGTGTTCTCCATTTTTTTTGTTGTTGTTGTTGCCGATCCCAGTAGTAGAACGCCGAATCATCTAATCCATGACGGTCGAAATATATGCACGGTGGCCTGCATTTCATTGAAATCCAAATGACGTCTGCAGTAGTCTTGTACGAGCATCTCTACAGTGCACCTGAATTCCAAACGGAGAGCTCCAGCGAGCGTTAGGGAGGCACGTACGGGGGCGGCGACCTGTAGGAGGTCATGTTTTTAGGGCGAGAACCTTTGCCTTCAATGGGGACGGTGAAAGGTGGCGGGGGCTGGTAAGGAGGTGCGTTGGGATCATCGTCCTGATACACCGAATACTCTTCCAATAAATCCTGGTTCAGCAAAGTGTTGTGGGGACCGGCCATGTTAGGGTACTCTGGGGGAGGAAGCGGCGGCTTTTCCTCCTGGAGGATGAGGGGGATGCTGGAGGACGGCGGGGACTTGGAATCATCCAGTTCATCGGCAAATATGATGGGGACGCCTTTTTTGATGAAGGTGGCCTGTTCCTCCATGGTCATCTTCCCTCTACGCTTCTTGCGGTAGCACACCATGGCAATGATGCCGGCGATCAAAAGGAGGGCGGCGACCACCACGGCGGGGATGACCGTGTGGAGGTAGACGTCGTCGCTGCTTCTTCGGTCGGTCCCAGGCGACGGTGTCGCGGTGGGGAGATCGGGAACTGGCGCGACTTCTCCCGGTGGAATGAAAGTGAAGCTTTGACATTTATTCGCGCCGCGAATCGTGACGTTCATCGGTTTAAATTCAGGCTCCATCGCTTTAACGAAGGCTGCTTTCGGTGCGCCTTGCGAATCGGCAATCTTGTTACTGAGAACTGTGATCTGTTCCTTTGGACAGAAACTCTGCGGCAGACTATTGTTGGTCCACTCCACCACGATGGAGCCCTTGGTGATGCTTTGTAGGGTCACTGTGCTGCTATTGCGATCGCCGAGAGCGTAAGCTAACTTTTTGGTCAGAAGAATCTTTTTGTGGATGTCACCGCTGACGGTTTTAGGGTCGCCGTGGAAACGGGCAGCAAAAACCACCGCCGGTTTGTCGTTGCTTGACCAGCGGTTGACTTGAACCTCAAACGCGTCCATGACACTGCGCCCACCTTTATCGGTGGCTAACATGAAGTACTCGTGTTTGCCCTGGTGCTGCTCGTCAGGAAGGCCATATAAAAGCTGGATGGTACTGTTGAACTGAATCCAGGATGTTTCACCGACTGGCTCCTTCGGGGGGTGCTTCAAAGTCAAACGCAGCTTGTCGGTGGTGCCATCTTCTTTGTCGAAGAATGTATCGGGAGGAATCTTCAGCTCAAAATACGTGCCGACCCACGCGTTCACCTGGTCGATTGGGTTGCGGATTTCTGGCATACTATTGAGGTCTGGAGCCAAGGAAAGTGGGGTGGTGCGCTTTGGTGGTTTTACTGTGGTGGATTTGGGTTCCTTGGGAGCCGGGGTTGAGGTCTTAGGCTTCTTGGGCTTCCTGGTGCCCGAAGGTTTTGGCTTTTTAGTGGTGCTAGGTAGGGTAGGTAACGCAGTGGCTTCCACGAACGTCGGTCTGGTCATGGTAGGTTGGATGGGCACGGTGCTGGTGGATCCCACTGCCCTGGTGGGTTGAGAGGGACCCAAAACAGGTGTGTGGGCTATCTGATCTCGGACTCTCATGGTGGGCTTGACGGGAAGAGGTAAGGGACCACGGACAGGTGGTGCAGAGTTGTCCGTTGCGGGCGCGATTGAGGGTGAAGTCGGGCTGGGAATGACTCGAACGGGGGGTTCTGGGTAAGTGGTGGGTGGGAGAAGGGAGGGCACCGGAGTAGGGGTGTTATACAACTGTCGCTTGACACGTTTCACCGCGTGAGGTTTCTTGTTGGCAATGTGCCAACCGACCACTGGGTACGCCAGCCTGGCTGACATGCTGCCGTCCTTTGCGGAGGACTGGACGAGAGCAATGTCGGGAATATTGCCGTGCTCAAGGGCGCATCCAAGTTTCCACGACAGCAGAACTCCATTCTCCACCACTTTCTTTGCATTGCCCGGTCCCGCTACGAAAGCTGACATGTCAAATAAGCGGTTGTTGACAACAGGGACGACCCTCATGTGCTCAATGGGAACGTGCGAGAATCGTCTCATAACAGACAGTAAAGTCACCCTCTGCTCGGCAAGCATCTTTGTCAAGTCGGCGTCAAGTATAACAGTGAGGACCGTGACGGGCTCCTCGGGGCCACAAGTGAATGGCTGCAGGCCACTCGGGTCAGTCTGTAGAGCGAGCAGCGACTGTTCTGTGTCTGCTCGTTCCTCGGGGTGAACTTCAATGGAGAAGACCGTACTGGGAAAATCTCTGCTGCCGGGCGTCTCGGGTGTGTCTCGTCCAGACACGGTGATATGATACACACCTTTGTCTTGCTCCAGGGCCAGGCCTTTAAGAATGCAGCTATCTTTGTCCCAATAGAGCCATTGCGGTAATGCTGTCCGGCCCATCTCAGTTACCTAACAAAAAAAAAAAAAAAAGTAAAACTTTTTTTAAAAATGGACAAACAAACACAAATGCTCATCAGTCAGTGCAAATACTCTGATGATTATAGCGCCAGTCCCAGTTTTCATGTACGGAAGAACAAACGTACGCAAGTCACTTTTCAAAAGTGACTGAAGAGATCAAATGGGGCAAAAGCCAGCTATTAACGTATTTTCCGGTGTATATAGTGCACTATAGTATAATGTGGACCCTGAATGAATGGTGTATTTTTAAAAACCTTTTTCATATGTAAGGTGCACCGGACTATATAATGAGCACCTTCAATGAATGAAGAAAGTTTTCCAAATACAGTAAAGTCTCGTTATATCGATATCGGATATATCGATAGTCCCGGTTATATCGATACTATTTCTATGCACGCACGGAGAAAATTACATGCAAACAGGGTCGGATATATCGATAGTCCCGGTTATATCGATATTTTTTCGGACTCCCTTGAATATCGATATAACGAGACTTTACTGTATAACAAATAAAAGTTTTCCAAATACACTCGGTCACCTTTCAAAGAAAATCAAGGCTTATGTGTATGCAATATACACCGGAAAATACGGTGCTCTTCATTTTTAGTTATTACTGCACGGTACGCAGCCGGCAAAGAATTACAGCACCCCAAAGTGAGTAAACTTTGAAAACAATTCATGATTAGGGTTTCTGTTACATCATAAATTATGACAGTCGAGCTAGCTATCAAGCTACCTATTTGCTATCTGTTAGTTATCTATTAGCCAGCTATTAGCGGGCTAGCTGGCTGGCTAGCTATCTATCTATTAGTGGTCTAGATGGCTGGCTAGCTATCTATTAGCTACGTCTGAACTATCTATTAGCTGGGTAGCTAGCTTCCCATCCGGGTTGAGTGAACGCTGGCGCGTGTGGCTGCCGCTGCTCACCCACAGAAAAACGTAACATGTGACTGTAAAGTGACCTTGAGTTTTGAAAGGCGCTTATAAATGACATGTATTATTATTATCACAGTGAACGCATCATTCTGGTACACATTAAACAAATCACATACCTTGGTGAACTCATGAACAGACGTGCAAAAATGTGACCACTGCGCTGCCAGGGTTATTGTCATTGTCACTCCAATTCCAGGACCCACACAATATTGAGTTCAAGGACTATATAAACATTCAATGCAGCGCGAGAAACTTTAGACTGTCTTCTTTCATCAGAACAAAAGAGTTAATTCCTAAATTATATGGGTCTGGAGTTATATGAGCTTGAAATGAGGGTGGCTGCTCCAAAATGCAATGCAATACAGCACATACATATTCCTCTTACGGGAGAAAACTTTGCTGCAGCGAGGGACTCAGTAGGACGCATCTTTTGTCAGCCTTCCGAAAGAGGAGTGTGTAAAAGTGATTGACAACTTTGTCAGACGAGTACAGGTTTGCTTGCAACGAAATGGTGGACATTTGGAAGGAATCTTGGGAAAGCCATAAATTAACTAAAAATTGACATAAATAGCTGAAACTCCGGTGAATGGTCTTCCGTAAACTGAATAATGTGTGGTTGTAATTTGAAATAAATAGCTTTTTAATCAAAGCCACAATTGAAATTTTCATGGGTACGCATCTTTTTGGGTCACCCTGTATTATGTATGTTGTGTGGCTGATAGATAGAAGTGCATACTGACAGCCCTCTTACGCGTGAGCGAACCACCACAACTGTTTGTACGCGATGTTTGCGCAGACACAATCGTGTGCGCTCTACTGAGCAGAGACCAATCAAAACACATCCTCCAGTTAAATGATTTGAAAATGCCGTCGTCAGCACTCACAAATTAACAGGATAAATACATTTACGTGGGCATTACGTTGCATGGTTCTCTCCCACGGATGAAATTGAAGCCAGCAAAATGTTGTTCCTCCTCAATTAACTGATGAGGCATCATCTACCGCTTGTAACGCCTGCTGGTGGTTTAGCCATGTTTATTTATTTTTTTGTCATTAAATTATAAGATGTTATGTCATAAGCAGGATAATGCGCTTCTGTTCCCCACATTCAAGTACAATGAGACCTCAACTTACAAACACCTCAACTTACAACTTTGTCATACAAATGTCAAATGTATGAAAATTAAACCTTATAATAAGCACTATTTTCATAATACACACCCACCACGGCTGGCGGAGTGATCTTCGGCGGAAGCACACGACCGAACAGCACCAGAGGTTAAGTTACCAACAGTCCTTATGGAAGGTAACTCTCCTTCCATAAGCCATCAACGACCATCAAAAAGGTAAATAAAACTTTATTTTACAGCACAGTTTATTTCTTTAATTACAGTCGGCATGTAATGCGTCTCTTTGCAAACAGCAATTCCCTTTGACCTTCGACCTCCAACGCCAAGTGACTTTATGATACACTGTAGTGTAGTTCTTTCATTACAATACAATAGCACATTTATTATACATAGAATAAGGTATTTTGTGTGTAGTTTTAAGGCTTATTTAGTTGAAAAGTATATTTTATGGAAACCCGGGAACGGATTATTCCCATTCTAATGGTTTCCTATGTGAATTATTTTTTTGAGATACACACTTTTCGCCTTACACACTCTGTCTGGGAACCAATTAAGTTCGTAAGTTGAGGTCTCACTGTATGTGTAATGTTATGGACTGGAAATCAGCAATTTTTATTTATTTTCTCATGTGTGCGCATATCTTGGCATCAGGAAGTTCATTCCAGGCCACAGGTTGATGACATCTGTTTCCTGATCCCACGCCGTCAATGGAGTGTATAAGTTACCCTATATTTTATCATTCCTTTTTTTTGCCGAAAATTGGAATAAATTTTAGATGATTTTCATCATATTTTACACTCTCTAAAATGTTTTTTTTTAACAATGCACTAATAATTCGTATTGTTTCCAAAGAAAACACATTCGTCTAAATTTTAGCCTGTATCGCCACGTCGCAAACAAGACTGAATTCACACTGGGTGCACTTACGTGAAGATTACAGCTGGCGTTCTCAGGCATCGGTGGAATCTTCAGCTGGAACACTTGGCCCACAATGGCCGAGGAGTCCGGGATCCCAGGCAGCGAATCCCCGTCGTTCACAGAGGACTCCGGCGGAGCCGTGGCCGTCGCTACAGACTGTAGCTCGGAGAACATGAAAGAGCGCATGGAAGCCTCCAATTCAAAGGTGAACCTCTCCACCTGTGCGTCTTGCTGTCCCGAGGCAGCATCCAGGGCCGTGGCTATCAGAAGTCCAATGACCAGCGAGAAAGTCCAACACATTCCAGTTTCCCCACCAGCCATGTCGCGCATTATATGTTGCGTAGCAGCAAGCCCTTGCGCTGCCTCGCAGATGTTGAAGAACGACTTAAGCGTCCACATGCACTGAAGTCAGTTAGATGATACACTTGGGGTCAGATTCCCTTATTATAGGCTGCGCTCATTGATTGTGTTTTTCCTTTGGTTGTCCTCTGGGATCCATCAAGAGGGGTCTTTGGCAGCTGGTTAGACAACCATGCCCGGCAGCTAAAAGAGAAGACAAACAGATGTGACTTGAGGGTGTTTGCTTCCGTTTACCAGACATGTTTTCAGGAAGTACAACAATGTACAGATTCGGTTAGCGGTGTTGCTATGCAACAGAAGGGGAATGCCGCACCGGACATTTTGTTCATGGGCAAGGATGCGGTGCTAGCTTAGCTTTACGCGGTTTGTTGTTAACTCATTCGATGCCATTCCTGAATGTATGCGGTAATTGAAAAGTGTGACGTAAAAAGTGTAAAAGTGTGCCATTCCCGAATGTGTCCGGGTTTTGTTTTTTTTTCTTTCGAGGGTGCTGATAAAGCGCTGCTCAGACCTCTGCCATTTTTTCCCTTCCACGAGGGTGTAGCATTTGCCTTTTGTCCGTACTAGGGATTTTTGGGCGGGGAATAGAGGACAAAAAAAGTCGGCTGCCATTTCCAGCCCCTTGTTAGGAGCCCCAAGAACCGGCTCGTTCGCGAAAAATAGCTCGTATGCCAAGTTTATAAATTAAGACTATTCCGAGAGTCTTGTTTTTGAGTTAGTGACGAGTCCTCACCCTACGTCACTGAAGGAACGCCGCTGACCGAAAAAAAGGACACATTGTAGCAGTCCTTCCATTACGTCAATGCATTTTGCTGTACTTGTTTGGTCTGAAAACTTCGTGTTGCACCACAAAAGAGGCAGAAGAGGGCGACAAAGCTCAGTGTAAGGGATTAATCAGCCTGTGGAAACGGGCTGATTAATTCCTTACACGGAGCTTTGTCACCATTTTCTGCCTCTTTCTTAGTGCTACATTCCCCCCGCCTATTGCCTCAAAATGGCACGGAATAAATTATTTAATCGATTGCAAACATGGATGCTTTTCTCTTCAGAACTATTTGAATCATATTCATAACTGGATGAGTAACAAGAAAGAATATTCTCCGAATCTGAAGCCATTGTTTTGATTCTCCAGGGTGACGCCACTAACAAGAACCTTCTGAAACTGGCCACTTCTGGGTTCATTTTTTTGCAGATTTTGGACACTAAGTCATTTTTATTGGTGTTTTGCATTTGACTAAAATATCATACTGCGTGTTTTGTGTATTTTAGATGCTATAAAACGTTTTTTTGGTGTCAGTTAGGAAACAAAAAAGTGATGTCGGTTATCCTTTGATATACTATATAATAACCAATAAATCAATCTTCAAAAAGCTTGTTTGGAATCCAAATCCTCTTGTTGGATTCATGTCTGAATTTGTTCTTTCATGTCAAAAACATTTGCATGAAAATAGGTTTTGCCCATAGGCTGGGTTTTTATCCCGAACGAACACTACACCTCACCTCAGGCTGTGAGCACACACACAGCAAACAATCTGAGCATCAAAGTAAGCGCTCTACAATGTGGCCTAGATTCCATCCTGTTAACGCACAACGAGCAATGGCCACCACAAGCCACAAATGCTCATTTCCTAATTTCGCAATGCTGATTTGCACTTTTATAACTTGATATTTCAATGGAAAATGGAACAAAATAGAAATGAGGCAAATGGACTGATAACTATTGTTTACTGGGCTGGAGACACATCAAGAAGTTACACCGTTGGATACATCTCAGTTATGAATTGACAGAACACGATTAATGGACAACCGACACCATTTTTTTGTTTCCTAACTGACATCAGAAAAACGTTTTATAGCATCTAAAATACCCAAAACATGCAGGCTGATATTTTTAGTCAAATGCAAAAAAAAACAATAAAAATGACTTGTGTGTGTCCAAAATCTGCAAAAAAAATAAACCCGGAAGTGGCCAGTTTCAGAAGGTCCCGCCCCCTTGTTTGTGACATCACTATTGATCACACACTGCCTTGCTCCAGAATCAAGACAATGGCTTCAGAGAGTTCAGATTCGGAGAAGATGTTTTCTTGTTACTCATCCAGTTATGAATATAATTCAAATAGTTCTGAAGAGGAAAGCATAAATGTTTGCAATCGATTAAAGAAGTCCTCCCGTATCAATTCAAGCCGTCAGGACTCCAATGTAGCGTCCCAGAAAATGCACAAGATGGCGCCCTACCTCTGTTGGAAATGGGCTTATTTGTCAACTAGTATCAAATAGTAGTCTTGGTGCAACACACAACGATTCACCATCGTGTTATGTATGTGTTTTCGTTCTAATTTCGCCATCAACACGGATCAACACGATTTTTTTCAGACCAACCAAAGTACCCAAAATGCATTGTGTGTCGCTTTCTCGGTCAGGGGCCGTCACCAACTCGAAAACAAGACTTCCTGAATATTCAGCGCTACTTATTTAGTAGAAAATTATGTTTTATGGGGACCTGGGAACGGACTATTCTAATTTTAATGGTTTCTTATGGGAAATAAATGTTTGGGAGACGAACTTTTCACCTTACACACTTTCTGGGAACCAATTAAGTTTGTAAACTGAGGTATTTCTTTATTTATTTGAGATTAACCACTTTTAAAGCAGGTTCACCACCAATGAAGCACATGCAGCACAGCTCATTTTAAACATCAGACCAGTTTAATGTAAGGCATACAGTAGAGTGGCATATTTGCTTCTGGGTGATTTCACTAAGGTCTACACGAGTGGAAGTGGGGGAGTTGAAGCAAATCAGTTTCACCGCAGCAGCATTCTTGCTGTATGCCGCTCAAAGGATAGTTAAAAATTGAAAACTATCACAAATAATTAAATTCCGGATGCACAGTTAGCGCTCAGTGCCAATTGAATTGACGTCGCAAATGCAGCAGCCTCTCCAAAGAGCCTGAGTTGAATAACAAACATCCACAAGACAAGCCCAAATGTCCCTTCAACATTGTCTGACAAAGTAATATTGCGTGGGGCACCCAAAAAAAATAAAAAACTACATGTCATGAAACCATCATCGCTTTATGATAAGAATATGTTATTTTCCACAAAAAAAGAACAGTTGTTATGGACAGGCCGGGCAAATCCTTTTAACTATAGTCTGAAAAGTAGCTGTGATTATGATCCCTCTTGTTCGCTGAAAATCCTAAACTGAAGCTAACAAACTAAAGACTAAAAATGACTCAAAAAAAGAAATTATATTTATATATATATATGAGAATCAAGCAAACGTGTTCACAATCAAGACAGACAACATGCCAAAATGAGCCCCCAAGATGTATACCTCATTCACGGAGGTTATCACAGTTGTTATCAAACGCAATAAAACAAATAAACAAATACTTAATGGTTGAATTCCGCTTGCTAAACATCCTGAATTTTCTATTTTTGCAAAATAATGTCTGTCTTTCTATTTTCTTATCGCATGTTGGCCAAACAGTGTGTTCATACTAGGCCCGTGTCGTTTTCGCCCTCGGTCCGACTATAATCTCATTGTGGGCCTTTGGCAAACAATAAAACAAGCAATAATAATAACAATAAATCGATTTCCCTGTGCTGTTCTAGACACGCTACATATGCGCTATTATTCGAGCGAGCGTTATTATCAAGCACAAATTGGAAAAATGCGAGCACAGTCCTGCTTTTGCGGTATGTCCCCGCAGCTGGCCGATGCTAGCAGACGTGCACCTGTTTTTATTCTAAGCGGGCGAGATGGACGCAGTCGGAAGCCGCTATATGGGCCAGCCAACTCTCATACTTGCACACAAACGCATCCAGGCGACAACCGAAAGAGCCGCTTTGCCACGCACATACGTGCCCGTGGGCAAACTCGGAAAAGAGGGGCCGTGGGAGCGTCACCAAAGTCCAGCGGAGCGAACTAAGCGGTCGTTGTCTCGCGAGTGTTGCTAACCAGGAGGCTCACGCCGAAAGAATTAAGACGGTGCTAAATGTATCGTTTATCCTTGACGTTAAACGAGAAGGCGCTTCGTTCGCTAGTATCCCGAGCAGCACTCAATTTGACGACACGAGTGGATTTTCCCATGATGTGACCCGAAAAAAAGTGACACAAGCAGAGCATCTACTGACCTTGTTAGCAAGCTAACGTTAGCTATCTCGCACGGTACCGTCTCCTCCCATGCACGAAACGCAGCCGAGGCTTCCAAATTGCCATCCAAAAGCGCACTTTCCCCCTCAGAAACGACTTGACGGGATGGGTTTCAGAATGACGAAGCAGCTGATGTGCGCGGGATTTAGTTCACTAATAAACCGCTCACCGCTCGGTATCGTGATGAGGCTCCTGGCAACCCCTCCCTGGCAGCCAGCCTGCCTCCCTCGGTCCGTCAGTCCTCCTACAGTGCATCAGGCAGGTTGAGGAGGCCATTGAGCAACCAGGCGGAAAGTGGCTCCTCCTTCCCTCCTTCTTTTGGAGGTATACTTGCTGGATGTTCAAGTGAAACTTGATTTCACACTTTAATTGTCTTCCCAAACTTACGCACCAGTAGGCACAGACAATGATGACCGAGATTTCCACTATCCAAATCGTTTGGAGCAGCTTTTTAATTCGGTACCTTTAGAGAAGCTGTTCCAACACAAAAAGTCAAGAACTACTTAGTAGAAACATAATAATGGAGTAAGGTGATGTAAAAAAAATGTGGCCCACATCACATAATAAACTATGTACAGTGATACCTCAGCTTACAAACTTAGTTGGTTCTAAGAAAGTGTGTGTATGGCGAAAAGTTTGTCTGCCGAACATTTATTTCCCATGAGAAACCATTAAAGATTAGAATAATCCGTTCCCAGGTCCCCATAAAACATCATTTCGACTAAATAAGCCTAAAAACAACACAAATTCTACCTTATTTTATGTATAATAAATGTGCTATTGTATTGTAATGAAAGAAATAAACTGTACCGTATAATAAAGTCGTTTTATTTATGTTTGTGATGGCCGTTGATGTAGTTGCCTCTTGATGATATCCGAGTGAAGTTGCCGTGCTTTCTCGGCGATAATACCCTCACTCACACTGTCCCCCGCTTTTCGTTAAAGGACAACCAACATCTCCGGACAAGTTGTGTCCATAATTTGTAAAATGGCTTAAAATGACTTCTACTGAGCGTATTTTGCAAAGATTCCACCGCATATAGCTATATTTTACGTTTTAAGACTCGCGCTGAATATTCCGGAAGTCTTGTTTTTGAGTTGGTGACGAGTCCTCACCCTACGTCACTGAAGGAACGCCCCTGACTGAGAAAGTTCATACCTTGCATCACCTCAATGCATTTTGTGGTACTTTGTTTGGCCTGAAAACTTCGTGTTGATGGTAGGTAAACACATAAATAACGCAATGGTGAATTGTTGTATGTTACACCGAGACAACTCTTTGATATTTGTTGAAAAAAAATCCTAGCTGCAAAACAAAACTGTTTCCAACGGAGCTTTGCCGCCATCTTCTGCATTTCTGTGACACTACACATCAGTCTTGAGCCATCAAAACGACCCAGAAAACCTTCTTTAATCGATTGCAAACATGTATACTTTCCTTTTCAGAACTATTTGAATCATATTCAGAACTGGATGAGTAACAAGAAAGCATCTTCTCAGAATCTGAAGCCATTGTTTTGATTCTAGAGCAAGGCAAAACGTCCTGACGTAATGTCACGAACATGGGGCCTTCTGAAAAGTCGGCATCTCCGAGGTTATTTTGAAGTAGTTTTGGGACACTTTAACTCATTTTTATTGGTGTTTTGCATTTGACTAAAAATATCAGCCTGCGTGTTTTGGGTATTTTAGATGCTATAAAACGTTTTTTTGGTGTCAGTTAGGAAACAAAAAAATGGCGTCGGTTGTCCTTTAAGTTGTAAAAGTACAGTAGCAGACTTGAATTGCAGTAATAGCAGTAATATAGTCAATTTCTAACATCCGTGTTTTTTAATTGGAAAAACTTCTGTTTTTTTCTATCTCTCTCTCTCTCCCTGTATATCAAGAATAGTGTTGATAAACATGACAAGCAAAACAGATTTCTACCACATTTCTGTGTTGTTGGACACTCTCAAGGTCACGACTTGCTGTGAAAATGCTGTGAAATCTTGTATTGTGTCTTCCAGGTTCATTGCTGTCAGGAACATTCTGTACAGTCTATGACCATTTGGGCTCTAAAGGTTATATTTGTTTAAAGAGGTATGTTTGATTTTTTTGTCCTGCTTGTGCAAAACGAGAAGGAAGAAAGGGAATTCAGTGTTTTCACAGTAAAACATTCCAAAGAAATAGAGTGAGTCCTCAACTTACAAATACCTTAACTTACAAACTTTTCGTCTTACAAACGTCAAATTTATGAAAATTAAACCTTGTAATAAGCACTATTTTCATAATACACACCCACCACGGCTGGCGGAGTGATTTTCGGCGGAAGCACACGACCGAACAGCACCAGAGGTTAAGTTACCAACAGTCCTTATGGAAGGTGACTCTCCTTCCATAAGCCATCAACGACCATCAAAATAGGTAAATAAAACTTTATTTTACAGCACAGTTTATTTCTTTAATTACAGTCCTCGTGCACTGCGCCTCTTTCCAAACAGCAATTCCCTTTGACCTTCGACCTCCAACGCCATTCCATCAAGCCATAAATGACCATCACAAATGTAAATAAAGTGATTATACATAGAATAAGGTATGTTGTGTGTAGTTTTAAGGCTTAGTTAGTTGAAAAGTATATTTTATGGAAACCCGGGAACGGATTATTCCCATTTTAATGGTTTCCTATGGGATTTTTTTTTTTGAGATACACACTTTTCACCTTACACACTCTGTCTGGGAACCAATTAAGTTCGTAAGTTGAGGTCTCAGTGTAATGTGAAAATATTTTGAAATTCATGAAATAGCTATTTTCTTTTCTGGTAACACTGAGTTTGAAATTTCTGAAATTGCATACGTGGATTAGGGCCAATGATGAAAAACGTATATAAATAATATAAAGTTGGCATGGTTTTCCCTTTTATCTCAGAATTCTGACTTTATCCTCTGAATTCTGACTTTAATGTCAGAATTCAGAATTCTGATTTTAATGTCAGAATAATTTCAGATTTATGACTTTAATATCAGAATTATGACTTTAAAGTGAGAATTCCGACTTTATCCTCAAAATTCTCACTTTATTGTCAGAATTCCGACGTTATTATCAGAATTGTGATTTTAATTTCAGACGTCTGACTTTAAGAATTTGAACTTTAATCTCAGAATGTTGACTTTATTCTCAGATTTCTGACATTCTGAGATTTAAAGAATAACTTTGGAAACTTTAGAAAACACTTCCAGAGTAATTAGAGTATAACATAAATGGAAAACAAAAATAAACAGAACACGATGAGGAAAAAGGTAAAATTATTGCAGAGAAAGCACCTCCAAAGGATCATTGCTCAAGATGGTGAAAGAAGAAGGCTACGTTCCTCATCAAGTGTTTAATTCTGATGAAACCAGCCGCTCCATTCCATCAAACCATCAACGACCATGACATAAGTAAATAAAATGACGTTATTATACAGTATAGTTTATTTCTTTAATTATAATATCATGGCACATTTATTATACATAAATAATTATATATATATATATATATATATATATATATATATATATATATATATATATATATATATATATATATATATATATATATATATATATATATAATATATATATATATAGTGTAGTTTTAAGGCTTAGAAATTTATGTTTTATGGGGAACTGGGAACGGATTATTCTCATTTTAGTGGTTTTCTATGGGACATTAATTTTTGGGATACACACTTTTCGCCTTACACACTCTGTCTGGGAACCAATTAAGTTCAGAAACCAAGGTATGCCTGTATCTCCGTATTCAAAGCAAACATAATCAGAATCAGACTCAGAAAGCCTTTAATAGTCCCACAATGGGGAAATTTGCAAACAGCGACCCCACGTCACCCACCCCCCCCCCCCCCCAAATACGATTGCTCTTATCTTCAAAAAATGTTGGTAATTGTGTCACCCCTATCTCCAGGCGCAAAAGTACAACACAGATGTCATCATGTTTACATGTTTCACATGATCTTGATTAAAGATACTTTTTTTTTGTAGTGCTTCACATCACTCTGCTTTCCACCATCATGTGTTTGCAAAGCATTCCTTGTGTGAAATTTTCTCCACACCGATGATTTGTATTTTTTTTTTTCTCCTACTAAGTTAGAAGTAAAACACCCAAAGAAGGAGATGTTTTCATGTTGGCAGCTCAGTGAGCTTACGCATGACTGCTTGCAATATCCTGCATTGTAATGGGTTTAAATGGGACACCAGCTCCACCGGGAACGATGCACGGCAAATAGAAGTTAAACAGACTGACAAGCTAGCATTGAGAAAGAGGCAAAGCATCGAATTAAAACGTTAAAACGAAACTACCAATGTCATTAGAGGGACGAATATAGTGCAAATGGTCCTTCTCATTATGCGCTGACAGTGATACCTCGGTTTACGAACGCTTTAGCTTACGAATTTTTCGCTTTATGAACATTAATTTCGTGAGAATATACGGTAATCTTGGGAATACGAACGAGTTTTAGGCAATACGTCCATCATCGGTACTTCTTTGAAGGTGTCGGAAGTTTCGCTTCTCATCCAAGAGGCTTCGTCAGCGAACTCAATTTTTTTGCTGGTAGTTTTCGCCCTATACTGTATACATCCCTACTGTCCAGACGTGGCGGTGCCAAACTCTGCTATGATAGGTCCCTGCTCTCAGGTTGGGGGGGGAGCCGAGGACTATTCCCTGAGGCTAAACTTATTACCTCTATTGTCCTGACTGATTACTTCAAGTAGACCTCACAATCAGGCAGGACAATAGAAGTAATCAGTGTAGCCCCTAGCAGAGTCTGGAACCGCCACGTCTGGACAGTAGGGATATATATATACATATATATATGGCCAAAACTACCAGCAACAAAATCTAATTCGCTGACGAAGCCTCTTGGATAAGAAGCGAAATATCCAACACCTTCAAAGAAGTACAGATGACGGTTGAAGAAACCTTCTCACCGATAGTTTTCAGCAAACAAACCAAACCACACGCAGTGCCACGGTGGCTGGCGGACTAGTTTTCGGCGGAAGAACACTAACCCACTCGGTCGAACAGCGCCACGGTGTCTGGCAGACTAGTTTTCCACACTCCCTTTGAGTGCAGAAGTGGTTTCCTATCGAGTGGAGTACGTTTGCTATTATGGGACCGAAAACGACCCTACCACAGGCTAGTTTTAAACCAAAGAGGACACAAAAGAAAATTACGGTTGAGCAGAAGGAGATTATTGAAAAACACGAACGTTTGTGTGACTTAGCTGTCCCAGTACCATTACGCTGAGTCGACCATTGCTACCATCCATTGACCATCCATTAACTACCATCACAAAGATAAATAAAACGAATTTATTATACAGTAAGGTTTATTTATTTAATTACAATCCAATAGCACATTTATTATACATAAAATAAGGTATATTTTGTGTAGTTTTAAGTCTTAGTAGTAGTAGAAAATTGTGTTTTATGGGGACCTGGGAACGGATTATTCTCATTTTAATGGTTTCCTATGGGAAATTAATATTTGGAATACACACTTTTCGCCTTACACACACTTTCTGGGAACCCAGTAATTTCGTAAGATGAGGTATCACTGTATATGCAAACAAATGACGCAATGTTGTTCTTTCCGCGGAAGAATATTCCGTGCCGTCGATCTGACAGCATCAGACTAAATTGATGGCTGCAAAGAAAAGGCTTTGGTAGAGTCATAAAAACCCTTGGCAAAAATGATTAGGATTTGAAGATGGAGAAAGAGAGCTCAGCTCGTCTATTGGAGTTCACAAACCTGCCAATCATCCCAATCCCTCTGACTTTGAAATTAACCCCGGCGAGAAGAGCGTATGAAGTGGAAAGCCGGCATCTCGCGTTCACATGTAGACTATAGAGAATTGATTTTTAATTACAGTAAAGTCTCGTTATATCGATATTCAAGGGAGTCCGAAAAAATATCGATATAACCGGGACTATCGCTATATCCGACCCTGTTTGCATGTAATTTTCTCCGTGCGTGCATAGAAATAGTATCGATATAACCGGGACTATCGATATATCCGATATCGATATAACGAGACTTTACTGTAATAATAATACTGTGCAGATTTGCATACAAGATTGATAAGAGAGTGAGTCAAATAGAATTAGAGCCGCAACAAAATGAATGTGATTCAAATACAGTAAAGTCTCGTTATATCGATATTCAAGGGAGTCCGAAAAAATATCGATATAACCGGGACTATCGATATATCCGACCCTGTTTGCATGTAATTTTGTCCGTGCGTGCATAGAAATAGTATCGATATAACCGGGACTATCGATATATCCGATATCGATATAACGAGACTTTACTGTATCTGCATCTAATTCAAATGAACCGTTGCTGAAATGTAAATTACAAAAGGCAATTTTAGGAGGTAAAACACTTTACCGAACACGCTTCTGAAAATTAAACAAGGCTGACGGGAAAAACAAGGAAGTGACCCGGAAATCCGGCGGAACAAAAACACATGTAGAACATGTTAATTACCGTATTTTCCGGTGTATAAGGCGCACCCAAAAGTCATTCACTGACATTCACAAATTTCTTCCGGAATTGAAAATATGACGTAGAGTGTCATTCCCGAATTTGCTCAGGGGTTTGTTTTTTTCTTGTTTGGGTGCAGAGAAAGCGCTGGCCATGGCCTCTGGCAATATTTTCCCTTTCACAAGGGGGCGACATTTCCCTTTTTTCCATGTTAGCGCTTTGTTCCAGCTTCAGCTATTGTTCAAGCGCTATATAAAACAATATGTGTATTGCATAGTATTTTGTACAGCTGCCCTCATTTCAAGTTTATATAACTACAGACTCATAGAATTTACAAATTAACTCATTATTTCTGATGAAAGAAGAGAGTCTAAGATTTCTTACGGTGCATTAAATGTTTATGTAGTCTTAAAACTCAATATTCTGTGGGTCCTGGAATTTGAGTGACAATGACAAAAACCCTGGCATTGGAGTGGACACATTTTTGCACATCTGTTAATGGGTCTATATATGCATCGGTTAAAGTTTCAGAGATGTCCTCATAAATTCACCCAAAATGATTTTTTGGTGTGTATTTTCATTTCACTTGGATGCACACACTTTTTACTCACTGTGGGTGTTTATATGTGTGTGTGTGTGTGTGTGTTGTTAATGAGAGGAAAAAAGTTCATACCACTAAGAGTAAAACGATATTTTAACCAAATTCACAACAGGGGTGAGGACTTTGAATGTACCCATTCAGAAACCTCACTCCTGCTGTTATTTCGATTTCAAGTCCTCTTTTTATTTCTTTGTTTTTAAAGAAGTTGAAGTGGGAAATGGGGTGACATTTTGTGTTCAAATGTAACACTAGTTCTTCTCTAAATTTATCAGCAACGGTGGTCCTCACTCCTTATCTGGAGTTATCCGGACCCCACAAAAAATGGAAACAGGAACGTGTGTGTGTGTGTGTGTGTGTGTGTGTGTGTGTGTGTGTGTGTGTGTGTGTGTGTGTGTGTGTGTGCGCTTGTATAACTAGTCTTGTGAGGACCACTAACATTTTATACCATACGTAGTGAGGACATTTTTGACAAGTGAGGACCTTGTGGCCGGTCCTCACAAGTTTTTTCATACTAAAGGCTTCTAGATGGTCTACATATGCATCTGTTAAAGTTTCAGAGAGGTCCTCACAAATTCACCCAAAATGTTTTTTTGGTGTGTATTTTCATTTCACTTGGATACACACACACACACTTTTTACTCATTGTGTGTGTTTGTGTGTGTGTGTGTGTGCGTGTGTGTGTGTGTGTGTGTGTGTGTGTGTGTGTGTGTGTGTGTGTGTGTGTGTGTGTGCGCGTGTGGTTAATGAGAAGAAAAAGTTCATACCACAAAAAGTAAAACGATATTTTAACCAAATTTACTACAGGGGTGAGGACTTTGAATGTACCCATTCAGAAACCTCACTCCTGCTGTTATTTCAATTTCAAGTCCTCTTTTTATTTCTTTGTTTTTAAAGAAGTTGAAGTGGGAAATGGGGCGACATTTTGTGTTCAAATGTAACACTAGTTCTTCTCTAAATTTATCAGCAACGGTGGTCCTCACTCCTTATCTGGAGTTATACAGACCTCACAAAACCATTGAAACGGGTGTGTGTGTGTGTGTGTGTGTGTGTGTGTGTGTGTGTGTGTGTGTGTGTGTGTGTGTGTGTGTGTGTGTGTGTGTGTGTGTGTGTGTGTGTGTGTGTCAGCTGAGATGTTCACAACTAGCATTGCCTAATTTTCACTGTAATACATGTAGGCTGTTTTCCCTCATGAATGTATCAGCTCGGTCTCATTAGGCAAAACACTCATGCACAAAAACACCTGCAGGCCCGCTGGAGCATGATTGCTCCACCGCAGATGAGCTTTCAGACCGTTGCACAATTTGACTCTTGATGTATGAGCAGCACCGAGTGCAGAAAGAGAACAGATTAGGAATCAGCTGACTCTCCACATTTTTTTCCGAGTGACTTATTAGAAAGGTTATTCCAAGCGGTCCATTGCACTGCTGGAAGACCCTCACTAGAACAAAATTTGCCCCTCGCAACAGAATATGACTTTAGACAACTCTTTTCAGCTTTACTTAACAACGAAATGAAAAACAACCTCTTCTTCTTGTTATGCAATTTATTTGAAAAAAGATAGTCAACAGCTGTCTCTCAGAATCAGAATCAGAACCAGAAAGCCTTTAATAGTCCCACAATGGGGGAATTTTCCAATCCACAGCAGCAATTTGAAAAGGGGGTGTGGGTTGGGTAAAAAGATAAAAACAAAGTATTGTAAGCATAATAGAAATGAGGTTAACATCTCGAAACTGTGAGCAGTGTCAGAATTACACACAGATTTGGCGCTGATATGGCCGCTGTCGAGGGCGTCGTCGTTACAGCAAACACCAGGCGGTCAGGAGACTCAATTCCCTCCTATCCCTGCCCCCCCTGCCCCTTCCCACTGCCACACTCACCGAACTCTGAGTACACGCTGTAATATCAACATGAACTCTATTTTTTTTTCTCGTTTTTTTCTGCAAGACTTCACTTCAACCTGTTTGTTTTTGCATTACTACACTATGTCACTTGACATACGACACTACCTCACTTTGCATTCAGAAATTACATGTATTGCCCGTTGTCAATTGTCTGTCTTTTTTAGCCACATTAGAAGTGTCTTGCACGCTTGGTACAAGAGGACATTAATTTCATCTGTGATGTATGTCATGATATTAGCATATTTGACAATAAAGCTGACTTTGACTTAGAAAAGGTGTTACGAAAACCCCGGGTGATTTTTTTTTCCAGCAAACAGAGTGTGTTAAAGTAAACATTTTCGTGGCTGAAACAGTTGGGGATGTGATATGAGACAAGGTAACATCAAATTTTCAGCTGCGCATGGTTTAACACCGACAGCTGATTTTTCATGATTAAGAGTGCTCATGTTGGGGCTATTTATGATTATTTTTTAATTATTAAAATGTAGTCAACAAAACACTTTGATTTTTAACAACATACTATGGTGTTTAATATTTAAATGTAAAATATTATTAAAATGTAATGTTATTATTATTATTATTATTATTATTATTATTATTATTATTATTATTATTATTATTATTATTATTATTATTATTGGAGTGTCACTGATGTTGTTGTGACTTAGGCACTTGCATCCAATTCTTGGAAGTTGTCTGTTATGTGGCTTAATTAAACCAAAGGCCAGAGTCCTCAAAGGTAATTACAGTAAAGTCTCGTTATATCGATATCGGATATATCGATAGTCCCGGTTATATCGATACTATTTCTATGCACGCACGGACAAAATTACATGCAAACAGGGTCGGATATATCGATAGTCCCGGTTATATCGATATTTTTTCGGACTCCCTTGAATATCGATATAACGAGACTTTACTGTATATGGGATTGGTCATTACGATGTTACGTATAATTGATCAGAGGCAGATCAAACTATTCCAACTTAAACGGGTTGCTCATAAGCAGACCTCATGCTAAGTTGTAGCCTGAGGAAAGAGGCCTAATAGCCCGTGTGACGAGGGCAATAATGTTGCTATTCGGAACAACCAAGTCAAATGACTTTCAAAAACATTAAGAGTACATCAGCAAGTTTGGAAATCATCACTGTTCAGAAGCTAATCCGTAGCGGTGAGAAAGAAACAAAATGGCTCCTGAGCTCTGGCTTGTAGGGAAAGGCAATAGCGCATCCGAGGTGCACTCAGTATATGATGTCTTCACCTTGCAACATTGATGTTAAAGGCATTTAACCTCAAATACAGTGATACCTTGGCTTACGAACTTAATTGTTTCCCAGACAGAGTGTGTAAGGTGAAAAGTGTTCATCCCAAAAATTTATTTCCCATAGGAAACCATTAAAATGAGAGTAATCCGTTCCCAGGTCCCCATAAAAACATAATTTTCTACTTTCTAATTTTCTAAGCCTTAAAACTACACAAAAAATGTTTGTGTAATATTATTTTATGTATAATAAATGTGCTATGGTATTATAATTAAAGAAATAAACGGTACAATATAATAAAGTTGTTTTATTTACCTTTGTGATGGTTGTTGATGGCTTGAGGTTTCTTACGCTGAATTGAATGTTGATGTAGTCCTAAAACTCAATATTCTGGGGGTCGTGCAATTTAAGTGAAAATGACAAAAACCCTGGCACCGGAGTGGACACATTTTTGCACATCGTCTGGCTTTGAATGAGATATGTAAATCAATATGTATTGGATTGTATTGTGATGTAGAACCACCTAATTTAGCATTTTTTTCCCTATAACAACAACCAAGTTGGTTCTTTAACTCATCAGAGTGAAAGTACTACAAATGCAACAGTGTCCTTGACAGAGAGGAAGTCACTTCTCACGTCTTCTCAAGTTAATAAACACCTTGCACTGTATCATTAACCAGGCAGGATGTCTGTGAGGAACTACACGTTGTGTTTGTTCCCTCTCACTAAATGTCCGTGTACTGTAATAAAGTGCAAAGGAATAAAGCTGTGACGTCCGACTGATTTTAGGTTGCAGGTAACTCTGCCTTTCATTTGGGGCCAGATAAAACCATGAGTCAGATGTCAAGGACGTATTTTAAAGTGGAATTCTTCACATTCTCAAGAAGAGAGAAAGCAATTGGACAGAATCAGATTCAAGGACTTTAGTTGCCCACGTTGAGCAAGCATCCAGGGGCTACTGCATGTAGGAAGGCTGGAATGGAAACCAAACGGCAAGTACAGTGATACCTTGCACTGTAAAACCCAACAAGTTGAAAGTACTCAAATTTTTTATGGCAACTGATTACGTCAAAATTTTTGAGTACAGTTTACTCAAAAGTTTTGAGTAACCTGTACAGGTTACTCAAAACAGGTTACAGGTTACTCAAAACTTTTGAGTAAACTGTACTCAAAAATTTTGACGTAATCAGTTGCCATAAAAAATTTGAGTACTTTCAACTTGTTGGGTTTTACAGTGTGGCTTACGAACTTAATTGGTTCCCAGAGAGTGTGTAAGGTGAAAAGTGTGTATCCCAAAAAATAATTTCCCATAGGAAACGGAGCTTGTGCGCCATCTTGTGCATTTTCTGGGCGCTACGTTGGAGTCCAGATGGCTCGAATTGATACGGAAGGACTTCTTTAATCGATTGCAAACACTGTAAAACCCAACAAGTTGAAAGTACTCAAATTTTTTATGGCAACTGATTACGTCAAAATTTTTGAGTACAGTTTACTCAAAAGTTTTGAGTAACCTGTACAGGTTACTCAAAACAGCTTACAGGTTACTCAAAACTTTTGAGTAAACTGTACTCAAAATTTTTGACTTAATCAGTTGCCATAAAAAATTTGAGTACTTTCAACTTGTTGGGTTTGACAGTGAACTTTTATGCTTTCCTCTTCATCTTCTGTGAATCTGAACTCTCTGAAGGCATTGTTTTGATTCTGCACAAAGGCAGTTTGTGAAGGAGTATCCTGGCGTGACATCACGAACAAGGGGGCGGGACTTTCTGGATCTGCCCAGTTCCGAGCTCATTTTGTGGCAGTTTTGGGACACTTTAAGTCATTTTTATTGGTGTTTTGCATTTAACTAAAAACATCAGCCTGCGTGTTGTGGGTACAGTAAAGTCTCGTTATATCGATATCGGATATATCGATAGTCCCGGTTATATCGATACTATTTCTATGCACGCACGGAGAAAATTACATGCAAACAGGGTCGGATATATCGATAGTCCCGGTTATATCGATATTTTTTCGGACTCCCTTGAATATCGATATAACGAGACTTTACTGTATTTTAGATGTTATAAAACGTGTTTATGATGGTGTCGGTTGTCCTTGACAAGTCCTTCCCAAGAGAAAAAATTATAATTCTCAAAACTGGTATCTGAAGCTGCCCGTTGTATAACTCAGTATATCCACCCACTAGCTGCTTCAAGGTCATCTCCTCACATTTACTTTGGCGGAAGGAGACATTGTGACAGGGCCCAGTTCTCAGGGCAGAGAGTATGCGGCCTCCATGCCAAAGGCCTGGTAGCAAAATGCGTCTGCGCTGTTTCATTTAACAGATAAGGGGCTAATCTACAGAGTGGTCAGGGGAGAGAGCCACAAATACAAGGCCACGTATGTCACCTGTGTACCGTTCTCTAGCTTCCAGGAATGTGTGTAGGCATGTGGGAGCAAACAAAACCCCGAGGATATTTTGTCTTTGTGCTCTGAGGTTCCCAAATCATGAAGTTCAATATTTTGTTTCACACATTTTTACACACATTCCATCAAGCCATCAACGACCATCACAAAGGTAAATGAAACGAATTTATTATACAACACAGTTTATTTCTTTCTTCCTAATTATAATACCATAGCGCATTTATTATATGTAAAATAAGGTATATTTTGTGTAGTTTTAAGGTCCCAGTACCATTACGCTGAGTCGACCATTGCTACCATCCATTGACAACTACCATCACAAAGGTAAATAAAACGAATTTATTATACAGTAAGGTTTATTTATTTAATTACAATCCAATAGCACATTTATTATACATAAAATAAGGTATATTTTGTGTAGTTTTAAGTCTTAGTAGTAGTAGAAAATTGTTTTTTATGGGGACCTGGAAACGGATTATTCTCATTTTAATGGTTTCCTATGGGAAATTAATTTTTGAGATAAACACTTTTCGCCTTACACACTCTGTCTCGGAACCAATTAAGTTCGTAATCCAAGGTCCCACTGTATTTCAGATTTGATTGCAGAAGTTGTGTTAAGTTCATACTGTCTACTTGTTATCTACAAGTTAGAAAAGTAAGAAAATAATCAGTTGGAAATTAGATTACAGAAGTCTTTGATCTACAAGGGTCTAAAAGCAACCATGAATTTTTTTTGAAATGATTTGTTGCGATGGAAATTTGTTCGAATGCACAAAAACTGTATTGTGCTTCAGGGGGAGATCGCATGACTTCTTTGCCCTTTCAAGATCAGACGCTTTTTGAAGGTATGTTGATACCCGAGACTCCGCCAAGGCCTTTGATGTTGTTTTTAGATAGGGAACTATATTATTAGGCTCCCTTTGAGTCCCGCGTTCCCCGACTATTCTGTTCAGAAAATGAAAATAAACTCGATATTTGTACCAATTCTTACTCCCCTCCCGTATATGTATATATGTGCGTATTTGGGTCAGCAGTACGACATAGTAATAAAAATCTATAATACAAAATATAAAATAATAAAAATGACACTAACAGTTCTAAGATTTATAATTGAACTGTAAGCAGTTCGGTCTATAATACAATTCAATAGAAAATGCTCTTTAAAAAAATACAGATTGACAAAATATGATATATGATATATATATATATATACAGTAAAGTCTCGTTATATCGATATTCAAGGGAGTCTGAAAAAATATCGATATAACCAGGACTATCGATATATCCGATATCGATATAACGAGACTTTACTGTATGTCCGTCACGACAAACCAGACAGTAAAATATGGGCTGAAGCGTGAATGACAACTATTTTTTGCAATGGTATATATATATATATATATATATATATATATATATATATATATATATATATATATATATATATATATATATATATATATATATATATACGTGACTGTAAAATCACCATAGCGCATATATATATATATATATATATATATATATATATATATATACCATTGCAAAAAATAGTTGTCATTCACGCTTCAGCCCATATTTTACAGTCTGGTTTGTTGTGACGGACCTCACAGGGGAGTACGACATCACTGCTTCTCGCGAATCAGAGGTTGTAAAGCCAAAAGGAGATTATCTTTGCAGGCCAACGTACTGTATGTGTGTCAACTTGACATGCAAGATATTTTCTAACATGGACTGTGATGAATTTTCTTATGTCAAACCCAGCAGAGGGTGCTATGGTGATTAAAGTACAGTGATACCTCGGCGTAAGAATGCTTTAGCTAACACACTTTTCGCCCTTACGAACATTAAATTTGTGAGATTGTACTGTAATTTTGGCATATGAACTACTTTTCGGGAAACACAGAGCACCGCGGTGGCTGGCGGACTAGTTTTCAGCACAGGAACACCAAACCACATGGCCGAACAGCGCCACTGCTGGACTACTTTTCCACACACCCTTTCTCTGAGTGCATACGTAGCATACGTGGTTTGTTATCGAGTGGATACTTTTGCTTTTTTGGGACCGAAAAAGACCCCACCACAGGCTAGTGTTAAGCCTAAAAAGACATTAAAGAGAATTACGGTCGAGCAGAAGAAGGATATAATCGAAAAACACGAACGAGGTGTGCGTTTGTGTGACTTAGCGTCCCAGCACCAGCATGCTAAGTCGACCATTGCTACGTGTGGCTATGGGTGTTTCAGTGTTGTCTCAGCAACGGTCTCAGGCAGTAGAAGAAGTTGAAAAACTTCTGTTGATTTGGATTAACAAAAAGCAGCTAGCAGGGGACAGTGTGTGAGGGTATCATCACCAAGAAAGCCCGGCAACTTCACTCGGATATCATCAAGAGGCAACTACATCAACGACCATCACAAAGGTAAATATAATGACTTTATTACACAGTATGGTTTATTTCTTTAATTACAATACAATAACACATTTATTATACATAAAATAAGGTATATTTTGTGTAGTTTAAAGGCTTATTTAGTAGACAATTGTGTTTTATGGGGATCTGGAAACAAATTATTCTCATTTTGAATGGTTTCCTATTGGAAATTAATGTTTGAAAGACACACTTTTGGCCTTAAACACACTTTCTGGGAACCAATTAAGTTCGTAAGCTGAGGTATCACTGTATGTTCATTTTTTTTTTTTTCACAAGAGACTCTGTTGTTGTAATTCCTGTGCTTTCTGTTTACATTCATCTTTTCTGAGTAACAATAATGCCAAGTGTCCCTGTCCTTCCTAGTGTGGACTAGTTGAGGATTTTTTTAGGTGTTTTTTGTTCTTTTTTTTTATCAGCAAGGACAAAATGATTTGATTGACACCCTCTTTTTTCATGATAGCAACATGAAGAAGCTAAAGATGACTCTTGGAAGATTAAAGGATGACGAGACGTCTGCCAGTTTTCTTTGACAAGAATCGATTGAACAAGAGAGTTAGCATATGGTTTGTAAGATGTTCCAAATACGTGCTCAGCACATCGCGACAATGTTAGTTTGAATTACTGTAAGTTCTAACAACTCCTCTTAACTTCTTATTCAAAACTAGAACACAGAGAAATGACTTCAAATGTAGCCAAAGTGAAGAAAGATTTTTATGTAAGAGATTAAAACTAAGATTGATGCCAACTCTGCAATGGAATCCTTTGATCCGATTTGCCACAGACACAGCAACATCGGCAAAATCAGTATACGCCCACATTCTCTTTTAAATGCTGCAAATAATAGCAAGAGTATATGAATTTGCTATGAGTTATCGATGCATGACTTCTTTGCAGTGGTGGGCCATGCATTTCACGCCTAGGCCTTCAGTGGTGCTATGTCTGAATCACTCCACAGCTGCAAGTGTGGTGTGATTTACTACAAGTCCACTATTGGATGTAGTGTAAATAACTAGTGACTAGATAAACTGATGAAATACTGTCATTAAACTGTTCGGATTTTTACTACAAACGTGTGGATTCATGATAACCTCAAAAAATTGCAATATTATTTGCTGTTTTTGCTAGCGTTGGAGCAGTTGTAAGACTGAAAAGAGATTATCTTAGGAAGGCGGACGTACCTTTCTGAATGATGTCCATCTATTCTTGAAAAGTCCGTCTTGAAAATGGCTTTAACAGTATATCTTCAACCAAATCCATGTCGTCTCCTCCTTCATTCAGCCACTGAGGGTTGACAAAACCGGTAATAAATCAACACAAAAATGCTCGCTACAGATAAAGTGTGCTAGCTCTGGCCAGTATGCGCTGATCACTACCGGCTAGTGATCCTATGATTGGCTGGTGATGAGCCAATAAGAACTTGCGAAAACTCTGTCGTTGCCAGCCCCTTCGAGCAGGCCTTGGGTGGCCAACTGGAAAATTGATTGGTTAGAGCAACAGTTTGATCAATATATTTGATGCGCCAGAGCCCGCAGAACTGATTGTGAAGGGGTTTAGGTAGATTTTCTGACCCTGGTAACAAATGATGGCTAAAATCTGATTGGTTAAATGCAAAAACACATATCTGGAAGCAGCACAACAGGGATGCAAAAGCAATGAAAGAAAGCTGAAAAAAAATTTTGAATTATTTAATAAGAACTAATGGACAAAATATAATTCACATTAGTCTGTGAATCTGATATTTTTAGGCCAGCAGAGAAGGCCTTGCAGGCCTTGACAGCCCACCACTGCTTCTTTGTCATACAAATATTCCGCAATATTGCTTTTACTTAAAAAAAGGTTGAATAGAGAGGCAATATTTTGATCATTTATTAAAATTTGGAATGAAATAGTAGTTTGGTGTTTGTCTGGAATGAATAAGATTTCAGTCCACAAACACAAACACACAAAAATCCCAAACAAACAGAAAAACACTCTGCATGCTTTGTGTTGTATAAGCTATTTAATTCTAAATCACTTATTAGTATTCCATCTCCATTCTGGACAAATGTCCTTCACCTCCATTGTTCAAATGATTACTTTTGCTTCAAAGGGAAGCCATATATCTTCAAAAGATTATGGAAATGTACTTTGTCATATACACCAGCAAGCCTGCGTTGAAATGCACTTCTTTAGTAGACACTGCTTTTGTCAGGGTAAGCAATTTTATTTGTGCCCTTGAACAAATATGTCTGTGTAAGCTCTCAGTCGTACACAAGTGGTCCATCGATGAAAAGGTTTCTTTTGCCATCATCTGTACTTCTTGTAGGTCTCGGACGTTTCACTTCTCATCCGAGAAGCTTCGTCAGTGAACAAACATTTCGCTGGTTGCTCTGGGCCTATATATATATATGTATATATATGTATATATATATATATATATATATATATATATATATATATATATATATATATATATATATATATATATATATATATATATATATATACAGTAAAGTCTCGTTATATCGATATTCAAGGGAGTCCGAAAAAATATCGATATAACCGGGACTATCGATATATCCGACCCTGTTTGCATGTAATTTTCTCCGTGCGTGCATAGAAATAGTATCGATATAACCGGGACTATCGATATATCCGATATCGATATAACGAGACTTTACTGTATATATATATATATATATATATATATATATATATATATATATATATATATATATATATATATATATATATACATATATATATAATGTACAGCAGTGACGGTGCCAGGCCACTGCTTTCATAGGTCCCTGCTCTAAGGTTGGTGGGAGCAGAGGACTACTCCCTGAGGCTGAACTGATTACTTCGTTTGTCCTGAATTAATTTTTGCGATACACAATTTTCATCTTACACACTCTGCGTAGGAACCAATTAAGTTCGTAAGAAACGGTATCACTGCATTCATATTTCACACCAACGCGTCCCAACTTCTTACAATTGTCTTGTTGTAAAAAGTTACATTAAAAAGTGATCTAAAATGGAAATAAAAGTAAAGAATCAGGAAAAAAAAATGCAGCTTTTCAATCAGTTTGCGTTTCTCTCCTCCATGTTGTCTCCAATTGCGACACCAAGACAAATCGGAGGTGACCTCATGTAGCGAAACTAAAACCATTATTCGTTTGTGCGTGACATTTTGCGAGTACAACAGAGACATCCCGGGGCTCAGTGATAATATTGTTATTGGCCTTGTGTCGTCTTTCATTTTTCTAATGAGAGACATTTGTAAAGCTCAGAAGACGAGCAATATGTTCACCAGATACCAGCGTCGGGAGATCTGTAATTCACGCCAAATATCATTTTTGTAATATCGTTTGATTCGGCTCAGTGGTGGACCGTCAAGGCCTACAAAGCCTTCTCTGCAGGACTACAAATATCTGAATCACGGACTGATGATAATTATATTTTGTCCATGAATTCTTATTAAATAATTCCAAATTGTCTGTCAGAGCTTCCTTTCATTACGTTTCCCCTGTTGTGCTGCTTCCAGATATTTGTTTTCGTATTTAAACATTTAAAGGACAACCGACGTCACTTTTTTGTTTTTTAACTGACATCAGAAAAACGTTTTATAGCATCTAAAATACCCAAAACACAAAGTATGATATTTTTATTCAAATGCAAAACACAATAAAATGACTGAAAGTGTCCAAAATCTGCAAAAAAATTGAGCTGCGAATTGGGCGTTTTCCGAAAGTCCCGCCCCCAGTTCGTGATGTCACGCCAAGACGTCTTGCATTGCTCGAGAATCAAAACAATGGCTTCAGAATCAGATAATATGCTTTCTTGTTATACATGCAGTTATGAATATGATTCAAATAGTTCTGAAGAGGAAAGCATACATGTTTGCAATCTCACCCAAAATGGCAACCTCCTGTGGCCACCTCCTTTTTCACAGGCTGATAAATTCCTTATATGGAGCTTGGACGCCCTCTTCTGGCGGCTTTTGGGTTCAACACAAGGTTTTCAGACCAAACAATACAGCAAAATAGATTGACGTGATGGAAGGACTGCTCCGATGTGTCTTTTTTTTTCGGTCAGGGGCGTTCCTTTAGTGACGTCACCAACTCAAAAACGAGACTTCCTGAATATTCAGCGCGAGTCTTAAAACATAAAATATACCTATATGCGGTGGAATCTTATTAAAATACGCTCAGTAGAAGTCATTTGAAGCCATTTTACAAATTATGGACACAACTTGTCCGGAGACGTCGGTTGTCCTTTAACCAATCACATTTCAGCCATCATTTGTCACCAGTCACTAGCCAATGGGTAGTCACTAGCCAAGCATAGTATCACTAGCCACTAGTCATAAGACCATACTGCATACATATCTGGCAATTTACAGAAAAAATGCATTCAATTTATGTGCAAGAAGTTTTATCCTAATCAAATACGGCCTGTATTTTTCCATCCCGAATAGCCTGAAAGGAGAATCTCCCAAAAACAAACAACTAAAAAGAAACTGCAGTAAAGGCATGTCCTATAAAAAATGCAAAACTGGGTTGTTTTTGCCTCTTGCTTTTCCTTTTGTTCTTTTTGCAAGTCAAATAAGTCATTTTTTTGTGGGTTTAAGTATGTCTATTGTTTGGTATTTCTTGTACTTTTGGGACAAACGCATTTCATTCGTGATTTTCTTTTGTCTTGCCTTGTGCAAGTCATTTTTGTTTTCTTTGTATTATTCCCTGGTGGTTGTCCAGTGTCGTTATTTGTACTTTGTCAGCCTTGGGTTTAATTTTTGTAAAGAAATACATTTGGTACATACATTTTCAAGAGGCTACGTTTATAGAGCTAATTTTGTCCAGGACCGTCTGGATGCCTGACACAAATAACTAAGTTTAATTATATTGTGTTTTGACATTCAAGCATGATCAAATCATCAGCAAGCTCTGCGGAAGCCTGACGTCGAATTTATTTATTCGAATCAGGTCTTTTTCAACAGGAGGACTATTGAGCAAGTTAGCCTCACAGTGCAATGATACCGAGTTCCGAGATTAGCTTGTTCTCTACCTGTTCGTGTGGTCTTCTTCCAACATTCCAAACTCATACATGGTACGTCTATGGAAGACCCTAAAATGACTCTAAGTGCGAGTTTGAGCACAAACGTGTACAAGTGTAGGATGTCACTTCAGTGCCCTCTTCTGGTTAAAAAGCATCTCGCCGGTGTTATGTCTTGTACGTATTACTAGGCATAGCAATCGAGACTAGATCACGAGATCGAGAGAGAGAGAGAGAGAGAGAGAGAGAGAGAGAGAGAGAGAGAGAGAGAGAGAGAGAGAGAGAGAGAGAGAGAGAGAGAGAGAGAGAGAGAGAGAGAGAGAGAGAGAGAGAGAGAGAGAGAGAGAGAGAGAGAGAGAGAGAGAGAGGAGAGACAGAGCAAGAAAGAGAGAGAGCGAAAGAGAGACAGAGCAAGAAAGAGAGAGAGAGAGAGCGAAAGAGGAGAGACAGAGCAAAAAAGAGAGAGAGGACAGAGACACAAAGAGAGAGAGACCAAGGAAAGAGAGAGAGACAAAGAAACATACAAACAGGCGCTTATAAATGAAATTTATTATTATTATTAAAAATTGTTGGCAAGTTCTGCTTTCGGTGCGATGCTCTAAAATGTCCACCTGGTGACGCCCGTTGACATTTTTCCGAACATTCCAAAAACTTGAATGCATCACGTGCCCTGAAGATTATTCACATAATGAAGTACAATTCAATTCAATCAGTGAGTTTGGCATGTTGTGCTTTAATTTTTATTATTTTTACACATTTTTAATCAGTGCACTATTTGCTTTCAGCGACCCTTAAAAAGGCCGATCTCTAAAAAAAAAGCGTCGCCATATCAAAAGATCGTGCGAGTTCATATGAATGTCAAACCAAAAAAAAAATAAAAACGTGTTCACATTTAGGTGATGGTAATAAATGTCCATTTATAATGTCCTCCAGCAGATGTCCTATGAGGCTAGAAGTCGAAGAGCGCAGACCGGCGTGGTGGGTGTGGGGGTGAAGGGATGCCCCCCAGCCCCCATCCCCCAGCCTCAGCCGCGGACCGCCTGTCTCACTCTCTCTCTCTCTCTCTCTCTCCATCACCGCATACCGACTGGTCGCGTCCCTTCTACTACATCTGTGCACTTCTCTGTCCACTCTCAGCCGTGCAGCTCCGTGGACGTGGACTCTCATGTGGATACAAACCCTGAGGAAATCCGGCCAATGGCGATTCTTTAACTGGAGCCCCCCCCCCTCGCCGTCCAACCGATCGCATCCAAACAGGTACAGTACACCGAAGACGACGCGTTTTGTGTGACGTTGTTGTCTAACTTGACACCGCGTGATGCGTTTAACGGAGGTGATTTTTTAACTGAAACATTTCACTATGCGTGTGCATCCTCGCTGAATTAATGAAGCCTTCAAGTGTCATCGTGAGTGAGTGAGTGAGTGAGTGAGTGAGTGAGTGAGTGAGTGAGTGAGTGAGTGAGTGAGTGAGTGAGTGAGTGAGTGAGTGCATACCTGTCAACCTTGGCTCATAATACATGATTACAATTCCCGAATAAAAGTTGTAGTACGCCGTACATTATTTGAAATGAACAAAAAAACGCTAACAGTTTACCACGCATGCGCACATTTATGCTTTCATAATCGACCGTACGCAGCGGAAAAAAAAAAATACATATGATCGAGTAGTACTTTTGCTCCCCTTATGAATGATTGCAATTCCCCTTATTAAGCAATAATAAACCTTACAAACATAACCCGACACATAATTATTTACTTATAGCAAGAATAAAAGCAGAGATAGAATAAAAACAAATTTGTTTACATTTTATTTACTTAAAGGACAACCGACACCATTTTTTTTTGCTTCCTAAGCGATATCGGGAAAACGTTTTATAGCATCTAAAATACCCAAAACACGCAGGCTGATATTTTTAGACCAATAAAAACGATTTAAAGTGTCCCAAAACTACTTCAAAATGACCTCGGAGATGGCGAGTTTCAGAAGGTCCCGCCCCCTTGTTCGTGACGTCACACCAGGACGTCTTGCCTTGCTCTAGAATCAAAAAATGACTTCAGATTCGGAGAAGATGCTTTTTTGTTACTCATCCAGTTATGAATATGATTCAAATACTTCTGAAGAGGAAAGCATAAATGTTTGCAATCCATTAAAGGAGTCCTCCCATATCAATTCAAGCCGTCAATGACAGCAATGTAGCGTCCCAGAAAATGCACGAGATGGCGCCCAAGCTCCGTTGGTAATGGGCTGATTTGTCTGCTGGGAATTTGTGTCAACTAGTATCAAATAGTAGTCTTGGTGCAACATATAACAATTCACCATTGCGTTATTTATGTGTTTTCCTTCTAATTTCGCCACCAACACGAAGTTTTCAGACCAAACAAAGTACCCAAAGTGCATTGTGTGTCGCTTTCTCGGTCAGGGGCGTTCCTTCAGTGACGTCACGTGGGGATCGTCATCAACTCAAAAACAAGACTTCCTGAATATTCAGCGCGAGTCTTAAAATCTAAAATATAGCTATATCCCGTGGAATCTTTGTAAAATGCGCTCAGTAGAAGTCATTTGAAGTGCTTTTACAAATTATGGACACAACTTGTCCGGTGGCGTCGGTTGTCCTTTAATACACACCACAAGCAATTAGTATTTCATTTTTTTTAGTGTTGCTTATTATATGCAGCAGTGCAGGATTTAGCAGACTTCATCTATTCTAAAGATGGTTTTACTCTGTAGCACACACTGTCACAATTTAGCTTCATCGGCAACAATGATGTTACTTCTACGTAACCGCATATTATTATTTTTTTTATCACATAAAAGTTGTTATACTGCGTACCAAATTCAAAACGATGAAAAAAAAAAACGGGGAAAACGTATAAGTTGACAGGTATGTGACTGAGTGACTGAATACATTCGGTATTATTGCGTGAGGTGAATTTGATGATAAAGTAAGCCGGGTCGAGCCGGTTCCGAAGAATCGGAACACAAAGATCTTTCAGCTCAAATCCGTCCGTGTAGGCGCCCGCCTGCCTGGTTCTGAGGCGGCTACACTTATGTGACAGCATAATTATTCACTAACATATCAAATTTCATTAGTGCTGCATCCGGATGGGAACGCTGCCTTGATAAGAAGACACCAACGCAAAGCTAAAGTCACTTTCTGTGGCAATTGTTGTTGTTTTTAGCACACGGTATCATACAAAGTTTAATGGAATATTATTTATTCCCATTGCTCGAGCTAGCGCCAACATTTATCATCCCATTTGATTAGTTAGAAAGTACAGTGAGACCTCAACTTACGAACTTAATTGGTTCCCAGACAGTGTGTAAAGCGAAAAAATATTCCCATAGGAAACCATTAAAATGGGAATAATCTGTTCCCCTGTTTCCATAAAATATACTTTTCAACTAAATAAGCCTTAAAATTACACACAACATACCTTATTCTATGTATACTAAATGTGCTATTGTATTGCAATGAAAGAAATACACTGAATTGTATCATAAAGTCACTTTATTTACATTTGTGATGGTTATTTATGGCTTGATGGAATGGCGTTGGAGGTCGAAGTTCAAAGGGAATTGCTGTTTGGAAAGAGAGGCACATTACACGAGGACTGTAATTAAAGAAATAAACTGTGCTGTAAAATAACGTTTTATTTACCTATTTTGATGGTCGTTGATGGCTTATGGAAGGAGAGTCACCTTCCATAAGGACTGTTGGTAACTTAACCTCTGGTGCTGTTCGGTCGTGTGCTTCCGCCGAAGATTACTCCGCCAGCCGTGGTGGGTGTGTATTATGAAAATAGTGCTTATTATAAGGTT
The DNA here is from genome assembly GCF_051943395.1 of Hippocampus bargibanti. Taxonomy (NCBI): domain Eukaryota; kingdom Metazoa; phylum Chordata; class Actinopteri; order Syngnathiformes; family Syngnathidae; genus Hippocampus; species Hippocampus bargibanti. The sequence goes on along the minus strand of NC_142734.1, from coordinate 2,957,371 downwards.
TAATTTTCAGAAATGTGACGTTTGTAAGATGAAAAGTTTGTAAGATAAGGTGTTTGTAAGTTGAGGTCTCACTGTATAAGGCGCACCGTAGTATAAGGCGCACCCCCCAAACGAATGATGTACGTATTTTGAAAATGTTTCCATTTGTAAGGCATACCGGACTATAAGGTGCACCCCTAATGAATGATGTATTTTCAAACTTTTTCCATGTAATAATTTAGTTATTTAGTAATAATGAGGTTTTTTTTCTGTGGGTGAGCAGTGGCAGCCACACGCCCCTAATGTGTCCACTCCAGTGCCAGTGGGTTTTTGTCATTGTCACTTGAATTCCAGGACCAACGCAATATTGAGTTTTAGGACTACATAAACAATTAATACAGCGTTAGAAACTTTAGACTATCTTCTTTTATAAGAAGAAAAGAAATAATTCCTAAATTATATGGGTCTGGACTTATATGAGCTTGAAATAAGGGCGGCTGTCCAAAAAAACATAATACAGGAGCTGCTGTAAAGGCAGCCACTCTTGCCGACGCCATCTTGAAGTAAAACAAAAAACTCATGATGTGACACAACACAAAAGAAATATATAGCTTTTCTAGCTAGCTATCTTTTAGCTAAATAGCTGTCTAGCTAATTTGTAACAGATAATAAGGAGACAGAATAAACTTCACACAACTAGCTAGCTAGGTAGCTATCTATTACCCAGCTAGCTTTCTATCTATTTGAGTTACTTCCGGGTTGAGTGAACGCTGGCGCATGTGGCTGCCACTGCTCACCCACAGAAAAAAATGTAACCTGTTACTGTAAAGTGACCTCGAGAGTTTTGAAAGGCGCTTATAAATGAAATGTATTACAGTAAAGTCTCGTTATATCGATATCGGATATATCGATAGTCCCGGTTATATCGATATTTTTTCAGACTCCCTTGAATATCGATATAACGAGACTTTACTGTATTATTGTTATTATTGGTTTATATGGCGCTTTAACAACACCTGAAGCTGGAACAAAGCGCTAACATGGAATAAAGGGAAATGCTGCCCCTTGTGGAAAAGAAAAAAATTGTCACAGGGCATGGCCGGTGCTTTATCGGCACCCAAGCATGAATAAACAAAACCCGAATAAATTTGTGAATGCCGCTCTCCAGCATATTTTCAATTCCCGAATAAATTCGTAAATGGCAGTGAATGAGTTAAATAGTTGGGATTGGAAGTTATGGTTTTTAGGGAATGTCAATAATTTGCGGTCAAGCTTGATCTCAGCAATTTGGAGGCCAAGAGCAACACGTGAATATCATGGCATTGATAGCAACATTTTAAATTGCTATTTTTATGTTTGACATTGCACACTAACATTTTTTTTTTAATGAAGCACAACTCTGTTTTTAGAGTCAGTAAAATAAAATCAATAAACACCTGGAAGTGGACCATTTGATTGATGTAGAGAATCATGGTTCTCATAGCCTGGAGATGCTTCATGAATCTTGCAAATGCCCCGCCAGCCTCAAGCAAGTGCGCTCAAACAAAAGTGGAAAGAAGTAGGACACAACTGAAGAATTGTGCATCACTTAGGGTGTGCGTTTTGTGACTTCATTTCGGAAAATTGTGCACGAGACCTCAATATCTTCTCATCCGCACATGGAGATCCATACAAAGAAACATATATAGTGATACCTTGGCCTACGAACTTAATTGGTTCCCAGACAGAGTGTGAAAGGCGAAAAAGTGTGTATCCCAAAAATTAATTTCCCATAGGAAACCATTAAAATCAGAATAATTCATTCCCAGGTGACCATAAAACATAATTTTCTATTTTCTAAGCGTTACAACTACACAAAATATACCTTATTTTACGTTTAATATATGTGCTATGGTATTATAATTAAATAAATAAACAGTACTGTATAATAAAGTCCTTTTATTTACCTTTGTGATGGTCGTTGATGGCTTGATGGAATGGAGTGGCCGGTTTCCTCAGCATTAAACATTTGATGAGGAACGTAGCCTTCTTCTTACACCATCTTGAGGAATGATCCCTTGTAGGTGCTTTTTCTGCGATAATTTTACCTAGTTCCTCATCAATTGCGTTCTGTTTAGCTGGGTTGATAGTTTTTTTGCATCAAGTGTACAGATGGTTTGTGCGGGTTATTTGTGGAGCCTGATTGATGATATATTTTAACCTTGCTGTCTCTTTAATGTTTAAACCACCTCCCCTCACTGCTCCGTTCTTGACCAATCACGTGGCTTTAACCGAAGACTGGGGGTGGGAACTAGAGGACAAAAAAAAATTGTCAGCCATTTTTTTTGGAGAACACCTTCACTCTCTTTCTGTCTGTAAACCCCACACCCTCTCACTGCTGCGTTCTTGACCAATCACGTGGCCTTAACCGAAGACTGGGAGCGGAATAGAGGACAAAATCAGTCAGCTGCCATTTTCTTATGAGGAGAACGGGCTCGTTCGCGAACAACACATCACTCATTGTGGCAGCACCGTGTGTATCCCGAAAAATAGTTTGTATGCCAAGGTAAAATGTTCATAAATTTAACGTTCGTAAACGGAAAAGTTCGTAAGCCAAGGGGTTGGTAAACCGATGTATCACTGTCCAGTATTTGCACACTGTTTCATTTTAAACACTCACATATGTACGCCTGAGGGCGGAAAAAAGGCTGTTGGCTGATGTTGCACACACGTCATTAGGATACACTCCAGGGCTACGAAGACAGGCCCTTTTTGCAATGCCCACTCTCCAAATGCAATTCCATAATGCACTCGGAGAAAGGGAGATCTAATAAGACGTGGAAGAGCATCTTCAATAATGAAACCCAACCTGCATTTGTGCAGCAGACTGAAGGGAGGGACTGAGAGGCTTCATAAATAACACAAGCCAGAGCCGTCACGTGACGCTCCAGCGTCTGGAAGCTGCCAATAAGCACGCTCATCCCCATTAAAAAAAAACATTGATTACCAAAATGTGGGGCCATGGGAGATCATCAAGGTTGCTGCGGGGTGATTATTCCATTTTCCTTCATTGCTTTTAAAATTACTTTTTGTTCATTATGATGACTTAAGATACGAGTGACCCGATCCACACGTTTCTTGAGATATGTGCTGTGGTTTATTTTTATTTGTTCTTTGATCCCCACATACAGTAAAGTCTCGTTATATCGATATCGGATATATCGATAGTCCCGGTTATATCGATACTATTTCTATGCACGCACGGAGAAAATTACATGCAAACAGGGTCGGATATATCGATAGTCCCGGTTATATCGATATTTTTTCGGACTCCCTTGAATATCGATATAACGAGACTTTACCATATTTATTTTTATGTTTATTGTTCTTTTAATTGTAAAGTGTCCTTGGATGCTTTGAAAGGCACTTGTAAATTAAATGTATTATTATTATTATTATTATTACTATTATTATTATTATTATTATTTTCCTTTTTATTCCATGTTACATTACACAAACATACATAAACACATGAACACGCATACAAACACAAACACACACACACATTCCCACAAACACACCCATACACATGAACACACATACACACACACACACACTAACAAACATTCCCAGACACACAAACACACACATACACATGAACACGCATACGCACAAACACACGCACACACACACGTCCATATTATCACACATTACCCCCCACAAACAAACACACAGACACTCACACACAAACACATTCCTGTTTCAATGGTTTTGTGAGGTCCGGATAACTCCACATATGGAGTGAGGACCGCCGTTGCTGATCAGTTTCGAGAAGAACTAGTGTTACATTTGTACACTAAATGTCACCCCATTTCCCACTTCAACTTCTTTAAAAACAAAGAAATAAAAAGTGGGCTTGAAACTGAAATAACAGCAGGAGTGAGGACTCTGAATTGGTACATTCAAAGTCCTCATCCCTGTAGTGAATTTGGTTAAAATATTGTTTCACCTTTTTTGGTATGAACTTTTTCATCTCATTTACCACGCACACACACACATAAACACACAGAGTGAGTAAAAAGTGTGTGTATCCCAATGAAATGAAAATACACACCAAAAAATCATTTTAGGTGAATTTGTGGGGACCTCTCTGAAACTTTAACAGATGCATTTATAGACCGTCTAGAAGCCTTTATAATGAAAAAAAAAATCAGAGGACCGGCCAAAAGGTCCTCACTTGTCAAAAATGTCCTTACTACCTATGGTATAAAATGTTAGTGGTCCTCACAAGACTTGTCATACAAACACACACACACGCACACACACACACACACTAACACACATTTCCACACACAAACGCACGCATACACATGAACACGCACACACACAAACAATACCATCAAAAAGGTTCCCGACCCCTGTCCTAGATCAATCACCTAAAGCAATTAACCTGCCTTGGAGCAATTAACCTGTGCTTGTTTGCTATCTAATAACATCTCAACTCTTCAGGCCTTCGGTCTTCATTCTCACTCATATGGTCGATTGAAACGCTCCACTGCTTATATTCCCGTGTTCCAGCATGAAATAGGCTCTGTTCTACAAGAAAGAAGCGCATGGAATCCAGTCACATGAACGCTGGTTTGTCATCTGGCATTGCCGAGAAACAGTGCACATCATTTAGCGATGGCGCTAGTTGTTGAGCTATGAAGGGACTCTTTATTCAAAACGCATTGTGACCCCCCCCCCCCCCCCTCGCCGCTCTTCTTAAGCCTCGTCCGGTGGTTGACGGCGCTGCGAGGCGGCCTCGTTATGACAAGATGACGCTGTTTTTTAAAGCTGCTGTTTGGAATCTGTGACATGTGACACTCAATTTTTGTTGCCTCACGACATCCCAGGGGGTTGATTTCTTCTCCTTAAAGGACAACCGACGCCCCCGGACAAGTTGTGTCCATAATTTGTAAAATCACTTCAAATGACTTCGACTGAGCGTATTTTACAAATATTCCACCGCATATAGCTATATTTTACGTTTTAAGACTCACGTTGAATATTCCGGAAGTCTTGTTTTGGAGTTGGTGACGAGTCCTCACCCTACGTCACTGAAGGAACGCCCCTGACCGAGAAAGCGACACACAATGCATTTTGCGTACTTTGTTCTGAAAACTTTGTGTTGATCCGTGTTTATGGCAAAATAACGCCATAAATAACGCCATCGTTGTGTGTTGCACCAAGACTACTATTTGATATTAGTTGACACAAATTCCCAGCAGACAAATCAGCCAATTTCCAACAGAGCTAGGGCGCCATCTTGTGCATTTTCTGGGACGCTACATTGGAGTCATGACCGCTTGAATAGATACGGGAGGACTTCTTTAATCGATTGCAAACATGTATGCTTTCCTCTTCAGAACTATTTGAATCATAGTCATAACTGGATGAGTAACAAGAAAGCATCTTCTCCGAATCTGAAGTCATTTTTTGATTCTAGAGCAAGGCAAGACGTCCTGGTGTGACGTCACGAACAAGGGGGCGGGACCTTCTGAAACTCAGGATCTCCGAGGTCATTTTGAAGTAGTTTTGGGACATTTTAACTTTTATTGGTGTTTTGCATTTGACTAAAACTATGCGTGTTTTGGGTATTTTAGATGCTATAAAACGTTTTTCCGATGTCAGTTACGAAACAAAAAAATGGTGTCAGTTGTCCTTTAAGGAATTGCTTTCATGCTGGACAAGAATCGGATCAAACCAAAAGACAACTTTCTTAACAGCATTCCTAATTTGTGTGCGTCACAGTGCCTTCTTTCAAACGGCCATCTGCATCGCTGGGTCTTTATGAAAGGCACCAATGACAAGAGACGCCTTTTATCACCTCCTTCAGCTGCCGAGTGCCTGAAATATTTAGCGTGGACTGCACTATTTTTGGGTTTGTGCTCAGTTTGTTTTGGATCTTATGTAATATCAAAGTGCACGTTCCCGCTAAAGTCCAGATGATGTGCAGACAACCTGTGATGCTGTGAACTAATGATGGCAACATAAGGCATCATGAAGCAATGAGGCTTTCCATACATATGGTTTGCTTTTGTTTGGGCAAAGCATCATGAGGCCTTATTTGTTCGACCGCGCCATCATGTGGAAAATAAATGTCATGACAGAGAGACCGATTAAAATGCTACGATGGATTTGATGGGGTCAAAATGCATGGAAGAGGATTAGGGCCAACGAGTGGGTAATGATGTGGAAATCTCGTCTCGCGAGGCATTGGGCGTAGCCGCATGCGTTCCAAGGCTTTGGGCGTGGCCACAAGCGAAATCGAGCCACGCTTCGAATCGCCTCGGCATAGTCGATCGGACACATCACTACTAATGATGGGAATTCCGGTTCCTTTCAGAGAGTCGGTTCACTAAAAAGATCCGGCTCTTTTGGCTCCCAATTGGCTCTTCAATGATTTTGTTGCTTAAATTAATTAACTACCAAAAATCATGTAAAATATGTGAAAAACAAATTACTCATGTAAAAAAAAACACACTATATCAAATGTTTTTATTTATATATATGTGCACAGAGAGCATTCACTAACTTTAGCTTTCCCAGTGGTTACTCTGGTTTGATGATCAGCTGTTTGTTACTTTGCTTTTCATATTAATAATGCTATAATACAAACTAGTACAAATGACAATAATTGAATAATAACAGCATAATGTGATAACATTTGTCCACTGTACCTGTCTACACTGATCTCCTTGACCTGCTCCAAAACAATACATGCGTCCTGCGTGCGAGGAATTGAGGGGGAAAAAGTCGGCTCCCATTTCCGGCTCCTTGTTAGGAGCCGGCTCTCTTTGTTCACCTTAGAGATCCGGCTCTAAGAACCGGCTTGTTTGCGAACGACACATCACTAATCACTACTGTAAACGTGATAATTATGCGGCTGTGTATAAGGAGTCTCATCACCTGTGATCTATGGTGCAGTCAGAGCAAGAGCTTGGAGCACCCTTTTGCGCATGGATTCACTTAATTGCCATTTTGATACAGAGGCTACAGGAAGGAGGAGCAATGTCTCGGGTTACCTCTTTCGGTGACATATTGATCCAGCGCCGTTTGTGCGTCTATTTTTCTCCATTTACTTCCATTCTCCCGTCGCGACCTCCTCCCATCTCCAGTCTCCTTCTGTGCCCCGCGAGGTGTCAGATTCTCTGACTCATGTTCTGCTGTGGAGGACGAGAGGGAAGCGGGGATGAAAGCGAGCCATAGAGAGGAAAATCATTTTGTAGATACAGTGTGACCTTCATCCATTGAAAGCCATGGGATAAAAGCCCAAGTTAATATCCCGAGAAAGTGTTTTCTCTGCCGTGCCAACAACCATTCAGGATATAAAGTACTCATCGGAAGAAGAACAACTCACTTCTGAGTCTAGATAAATTTAATACAGTGATACCTTGGCTTACGAACTTAATTGGTTCCCAGACAGAGTGTGTAAGGTGAAAAGTGTGTATCCCAAAAATTAATTTCCCATAGGAAACCATTAAAATGACAATAATCCGTTCCCAGGTCCCCATAAAACATAATTGTCTATTTTGTAAGCCTTAAAATGACACAAAATACACCTTATTTTACGTATAATAAATGTGCTATGGTATTATAATTAAAGATATAAACTGTACTATATAATAAAGTTGTTTTATTCACCTTTGTGATGGTCGATGGCTTGATGGAATGAAGTGACTGGTTTCATCAGCATTAAACACTTGATGATGAACGTAGCCTTCTTGAGGATTTTTTTTCCAATAATTACAAATTGTCTTTCAGCTTCCTTTCATTACCGTCATAACCAATCACATTTCAGCCATCATTCGTTATCAGGGTCAGAAATCTACCTGAACGCCTTCACAATCAGTTCTGCAGGCCTTGTTGCATTAAATGCGGTGTTGATAACTGGCGCTTTAATGTCTGTTGCTTTAATTATTCATAGTTGGAGCTGGTGATGTGCAGGCCCTGCTCTCAGGCCTGTGTGACGTCAGAGTTTTTGCAAACTATGATTGGGTAGTCATCAGTCAATCATAGTATCACCAGACGTTAGTGACGAGCGCATACTGGCCCGAGCTAGCACACTGTATATGTAGCGAGCCGCATAAGCAATAATATTGTGTTGATTTAATAGCAGTTTTGTCTCCCCAAAATGGCTGAAGGAGAAGAAATGGATTTGGTTGAACTGTATAGGACAATTTGATGAAATGCACAAGGCAGATATTTGACATCCTTGGCCAGCAGAGGGAAAAAAAAAATCACAACAAAACCAGTTTGACTGTCTCAATGTATGTACCATGCCACTGACTGTGGGTCTGGAAGCACTCAGGAGATAACGAATGACATCCCAAAATAACCCATAAGGTTTGTTATCTCCACTTTGGTGAAGTTTCAGCAGGAAGAAACAGATTGAACTAATGGTAGGCCAGTCGACAGTCATTGTATGATCTCTTAAGGGACAACCGACACCATTTTTTTATTTCCTAACTGACAGAAAGAACAGAAAAACGTTTTATAGCATCTAAAATACTCAAAACACGCCGGGTGATATTTTTAGTCAAATGCAAAACACCAATGAGTTAAAGTGTCCTAAAACTGCTTCAAAATAACCTCGGAAATGGCGAGTTTCAGAAGTTCCCGCCCCCTTGTTCGTGACATCACGCTATACTCCAGACACAAAACAATGGCTTCAGAAAGTTCAGATTCGGAGAAGATGCTTTCTTGTTACTCATCCAGTTATGAATATGATTCAAATAGTTCTGAAGAAGAAAGCATAAATGTTTGCAATCGATTAAAGAAGTCCTTCCGTATCAATTCGACACCAATGTAGTTCCCAGAAAATACACAAGATGGAGCACAAGCTCCGTTGGAAATGGGCTGATTTGTCTGCTGAGAATTTGTGTCCACTTTTATGGTGTTACCGCAATTGGTAGTGTTGGTGTGACAAACGATTCACGATCGCGTTATTTATGTGTTTTTCCTTCTAATTTCGCCATCAACACGATGTTTTCAGACCAAACAAATTACCCAAAATGCATTATGTGTCGCTTTCACAGTCAGGGGCGTTCCTGATGTGACGTCACGTCAGGCATCGTCATCTACTCAAAAACAAGACTTCCTGAATATTCAGCGCGAGTCTTAAAATATAGCTATATGCCATGGAGTCTTTGTAAAATACGCTCAGTAGAAGTCATTTGAAGTGATTTTACAAATTACGGACACAACTTGTCCGGAGGTATCGGTTGTCCTTTAATGAGCGATATTCCTACCACCAAAATATTGCTGAAACCTGAGAGAAGCAGAAACCGATGGCACGGGATTGACCGCCATTTAGCAGTGTCCATTAACGTACTGATCATTAGCCATCTTGGATCCACTCACTGCTAAGTATGCAGATTGAATCCAAGCAGAGGTCGGGCTGACAGCCTGATGTGTCTACGAGGTGTAATGACAGGAAGGAAGTATTGATCCGCCCAATGTGGAAGAGATAAGGTGGTCTTTGCAAAGGCAGTCATTTCAAGAATCTCTAGTGTCCGGGCTGTCAACACGCTACTAAAAAAAGGAACGACGGTAGCAACAATGGTGAGAAATCTTTTCGTGTCGAGATAAGAGAGTGGAGGGCATGGGGGAGAAATTGAAGAGCCTTATCTAACTTGACAGTGCTCTATATTTATAAGCTCCGGCACACTTTTACTATAAGGGTGGATGTTATTAAGTGTCTATTTAGCATAAGTTCAGATCATTTGAAATCACATTGTATTGAATAGACAAGTCATTCTCAAAGAAGGGGAGGTTGAATCTCTCCAATGGAAGGTGAAAGAATCACTCAATTAAAGGACAACCGACACCATTTTTTTGTTTCCTAACTGACATCAGGAAAAAAAAATGACATAAAAAATGTTATATAGCATCGAAAATACCCAGGCTGATATTTTTCATCAAATGCAAAACACCAATAAGAATGAGTGAACGTGTCCGAAAACTACTTCAAAATGACCTCGAGATGGCGAGTTTCAGGCGTCTGGACTCCAATATAGCGTCCCAAAAAATGCACAAGATGGCGCCCAAGCTCCGTTGGAATTTGTGTCAACTAGTATCAAATAGTAGTCTTGTTGCAACACACAACGATTCACCATCGCGTTATTTATGTGTTTCCCGTCTAATTTCGCCATCAACACGAATTAACACGAAGTTTTCAGACCAAACAAAGTACCCAAAATGCATTGTGTGTCGCTTTTTCGGTCAGGGCCGTTCCAGACGTGATGTCAGGGTAGGTATTATTGGTGTCTTGCATTTGACTAAAAATATCAGCCTGCGTGTTTCGGGTAATTTAGATGCTATAAAACGTTTTTCTGATGTCAGTTAGGAAATAAAAAAAATGGTGTCGGTTGTCCTTTAAATGAACCCCCGAAAGTGTATGAATTGACAGACTGAAACAAATGACATTTGTAACATCTTTTTTTTTCTTTAAATTGCATTCTGTAAATTCAGTTAGTTGTTTTTTTTAAATGACATTTACAAGAAAAAATGTTTTAATAATAATAATAAATTTCATTTTAAGCGCTTTTCAAAGCTCTAAAGGAAAGTCACAAACAAGCACAGGTACACTGTACTATAATAAATAAAATACAATTCTAAATATAAACAAGAGAAAGAACTACTTTTACTTCTACTTGTTGATAATCATAACTTTGCTACTGCACTTGTACAAATAAGGCCTTTTCAACGAAATGGTTATTATAAACACAAGACACTCATTTCGCTGAATTAGATAAAAATTGACAACCGAATGTTATTTATATCCTGCGCTTTTGCTGCAAAGGAAAAATAAACACAGAGTGTTTCAAAAAGCATCAGACACAGGGAGCAGCAAGCAGTCACCGGGTCTCCGGAGAGCCTTGCGGCAAACACGCGCCTTGCTCAGACATGGTCATTTCTCAACTCTCAATGAAGCCAAGGTCTGATCGGGAAGATGGGCCACTGCCCGCCAAGGACTGACACCCCCCCGTTACACGTGACACAACCAAGACAGACGCGACTCGAGATGAAGCACTGTTTTTTCATTTCAAGAATCTCCCGTTTTATAGTTCTTCACATCACAGCTCATTGGACAGATTATGGTACTTTTCCCTTTTCGGAAGGGTTGTTAAGTCTGAGGAGATTTAATGGTTGTGCATTTGAATATTATATGTATGGGTAGATACCTCAGCTCACGAACTTAATTGGTTCCCAGAAAGTGTGTGTGAGGCGAAAAGTTCATCTGCCGAACATTTATTTCCCATAAGAAACCATTAAAAATTAGGACAATCCTCTCCCAGGTCCCCATAAAACATAATTTTCGACTAAATAAGATGTTAAACTACACAAAATATAATAAATGTGCTATTTTATTGTAATTAAAGGAATAAACTATACTATATAATAAAGTCGTTTTATTTACCTTCGTGGTAGTCGTTGATGTAGTTGCCTCTTGATGATATTCGAGAGAAGTTGCCGTGCTTTCTCAGCGATAATACCCTCACTCACACTGTCCCCTGCTAGCTGATTTCCGTTAATCCAATTCAACAGAAGGTTTTCAACCTCTTCTATTGTCTGAGACCGTTGCTTAGACAAGACAGAAGCCCCCTTAGCCACACGTAGCAATGGTCGATTTAGCATACTGGTATTGGGACGCTAAGTCACACAAACGCATACCTCGTTCGTGTTTTTTGATTATCTCCTTCTTCTGTTCGACCGTGATTTTCTTTTGTGTCCTCTTCGGCTTAACACTAGCCTGTGGTGGGGTCTTTTTCGGTCCCATAACAGCAAAAGTACTCCACCGTGGCGCTATTCGACCGTGTGGTTTAGTGTTCATCCGCCGAAAACTAGTCCGCCAGCCACCGTGGCACTGTGTGGTTTGGTTCGTCCGCCGAAAACTAGTTTGTTAGCCAAGACTATATGCTCGAGAATTTATTGTTCGTGAGTTGAAAAGTTTGTGAGCTAAAGCGTTTGAAAGCCGAGGTATCACTGTATGTATAGAATGTATGCATATTCATGTTTTGTCAAATTATGTTCCACTGACTTGGTTCCACTGGACACGTTTTCCACATGTATTTAGAAGATTCAAACTCATCACCCAAAGAACAACACCCCCTACAATGAGCTGCACCCTCTTTGTTGTTATGAAGCAGTTCTAAATGAAAGACCAGCCGACCAGCATGACTTTAAATCGGATCAAAGGTTCTCCGAATTGTAGTCCCACAAGCCGCTTCCTGTATGCATCGCCGTGTGTGAATTGTTGGCTTCTTTCATCCCAACAGCTGAAAGTATGTACTTTATTTGTGGATGTGACGGTAGTGGGTTCGGGATTTGCGCAGGCATGTGCGTGAACGGTCTTTCAACTTGCGCCGTCGCCATCGCACGTGCGCTCACGTTGACACCCTGTCACGTCATGCTCTGTATGTGGCGACACCCAGGGGACACCCCGCCTTGTACACCAGGGCAACACTCTATATGGCCGATCTCCTTTGAGTTCTATATGCAAAGGGGAACCCCGACAGCGTCTTTTACAATACGTGTCAGCACTGTGCCTGACCGCTCAGTCGTCTCTTTGACGCCAGTGGACGTGTTTGTCTCGGAACAGGTGTGGGGTATGGCAGTTGTAAAAGTTCCTTTTGAATCTTGGCAGTTTCTCCGCTATGGATGTACAGTGATACCTCGGTTTACGGACCCCTTGGCTTACGAACTTTCCGGTTTCCAAACGTTAAATGTATGAAAATTTTACCTTGGCATACAAACTATTTTTTGGGATACAAACGGAGCTGCCACAATGAGTGATGTGTTGTTCGCGAACGAGCCCGTTCTCCTAAAAGAAAATGGCAGTCGGCCCTATTTTGGTCCTCTATTCCCCACCCCCCAGTCGTCGGTTAAAGCCATGTGATTGGTCAAGAACGCAGCAGTGATGGGAGGTGGTTTAAACATTAAAGAGACAGGCAGACGACAGAGAAAGAGTGACAAAACGGTTAGAAAACAGTGAAATTTGGACTCATTTCAACTATGATAGTTCAAAGGCAAAGTGTGGACTGCAAGGTTAAAATTCCCATCAATTAGGCTCCTCAAATAACCCGCACTAGCCATCAGTTCAATTTGAAATGAAAAGACAAGCAAGGGAACCAGCTATTAATGATGTTTCTAGTGTGTCCACGCGCATCTGTTGCTGTTGCAATATCACAACTTCCAAGATGCACAATATCTTGAAACACTTTATGCAAAAAGCTATCCATTCCATCCACCCATCAACGACCATCACAAAGGTAAGTAATACATGAAAATAAGTTTTATTTTATGTAGTTATGTAGGGCTTAGAAAATTAGAAAGTAGAACATTATGTTTTATGGGGACCTGGGAACGGATTATTCTCATTTTAATGGTTTCCTATGGGAAATTATTTTTTGGGATACACACTTTTCGCTTTACACACTCTATCTGGGAACCAATTCAGTTCATAAGACAAGGTATCACTGTACCTCCCTCCAAAATGGTACCAAAGAGTCCCAAATATGTGGAAATGGTTTGCTTCAAGGCACCGGTATTGCCGCCAGCATGCTGAAGACGTTGTTTCTTTTAGGATGGGGTGAGGAAAAATCTTATCAGCGTTTTCCAACAAAACTCTTCTTTTCACAAACTTCTTCATTTAAGACTAAATTGCCATCCCGTTCCCATTTTTGTTTTATATGCAGTGAATGTTGTTGTATTTGTTGTAACGCCTTGTAAATTTTTGAAATGAGTTTCTGGCTTGAGCCATTACTAATTTGACGATATATTATAAACACATGATTTTCAGACTTTTACATGAACACATGCCGATATTATTATTATTTTTTTTTTTTGGTGATAACTGTCGAAATATTTTGTTGTTTTTAAGGGGGTGAAAATAGATTGCGTCTGACTGCCATACATTTATTAATTTATTTATGATCCATATTCGCAATTGCATAAACGCAGCTCACATGACATGCAAAGATGTCGTTTCCCGGAAACTACATCTACTGGTTTTCTGCTCATCTCTGGAATATATCAGGATGCATTGGTGGTGATTCGTAACAGTGGCGCTACAGTCTCGGCTTTTTCTAAAATTGAGAACAAGGATGCTTTGTCCATTGAGGAATGTTGTTGCTGCTTCTGATTTTGCAAATGAGGAGTTCAGATGCTCGTCGCCCTCGCCTTGGACACAATGTGCATGCTTTGTTGTCAACCCACAGAGCCGTACATACTGACTACTGCAACCATTAACCATATTGTTATAAATCACTTATATATGAGCGAGAACCCTTTTTGGTGCCTAAGCATAATGAAGTTAACGCACGTATTGCTTGCTAAGAAAGGCCTCAAGATAAATTCATGATCACTCGGCTTCCTATCTGTAGCTCACAGCCAGCAAATGTTCCCATCAACCCCTTGACCTAAGTTTGAAATACAGTGATACATTGGCTTATGAACTTAATTGGTTCCCAGACAACGTGTAAGGCAAAAAGTGTGTATTCCAAAAAATAATTTCCCATAGGAAACCATTAAAAGGAGAATAATCCGTTCCCAGGTCCCCAGAAAAAAACATAATTTTCAACTTTCTAACTTTCTAAGCCTTAAAACTACACAAAATATACCCTATTTTATGTATAATAAATGTGTTATGGTATTATAATGAAATAAATAAACTGTACTATATAATAAAGTCGTTTTATTGACCTTTGTGATGGTCGTTGATGGCTTGATGGAATGGAGTGGCTGGTTTCATCAGCATTAAACACTTGATGAGGAACGTAACCTTCTTCTTTCACCATCTTGAGGAATGATCCCTTGTTGATGCTTTCTTTGTGATAATTTTATCTAGTTCTTCATCAATTGTGTTCTGTTTTGCTGGGTTGATAGCTTTTTGCATCAAGTGTACAGATGGCTTGTGCGGGGCCTGATTGATGGGATAGTTTAACCTTCCAGTCTACACTCTGCTTTTGAACTATCAAATTTGAAACGAGTCCTAATTTCACTTGTTTTCTCTCCATTTTCTCACCATTTCACTTTTGTTTTTTTTTTCACTTTCGTGTGTGTGTGTGTGTGTTTTCTCACTCTCTCTCTGTCGTCTGCCTGTCTCTTTAATGTTGAAGCCCTCCACTCCCTCACTACCGCATTCTTGACCAATCACATGGCTTTAACCGAAGACTGGGGGCGGGGAATAGAGGACAAAAGAGTCATCCACCATTTTCTTTTTAGGAGAACGGGCTCGTTTGCGAACGATACATCACTCACTCATTGTGGCAGCTCTGTATGTATCCCGAAAAATAGTTTGTATGCCAAGGTAACATTTTCATAAATGTAACATTCGTAAAACGAAAAGTAAACCGAGGTATCACTGTATATGAGCGAGATCACTTTTGGTGCGCAAGTATAATGAAGTTAACCCACGTATTGCTAATCACACATGGCCTCAAGATAAATTCATGATCACTCGGCTTCCTATCTGCAGCTCACAGCCAGCAAATGTTCCCGTCAACCCCTTGACCTAAGTTTGAAATAAATGAATCCTACACAAGGATGGACTTTTGACTGTCACCAGTCTGATCGCTTCTCTCGAAAAAGCGCAGCATGATTAATTTACCGCCATTTAATCCATCAAAACAACCCGTCCCGTTTCGACGCCGCATTTTCTGCTTACTGATAAATTGGCACGCCACGCTGTCGCGTGGAGGAATAAACATACACACACAGAGGCAGTCGAGCTTTATGACATCTTAACGGGGGGGGGATGTGTGCGGGCATCTGAGCGCGTCTCCGCGCGTTTCAAGTGCATAAATAAACCAACGGAGCCGTAATGGCCTTGTGCACTAAGCAAAAGCAATAAAGCGGCCTACGACACGTCTCCCGGGAGTTGCATCTCATCTCAAATAATGCCCATTTATTAAACATGATCTCCTCATATAGCTCTCTGCATCTACTGACGGCATTCGGATTTATGAAACGCACAAGCGTGTCCGGAAAAGTCAGCAAAGGAATAGTTTCCTAAAGATATACTCGACAAACAAGTGACCTTGATTAGGTCGACAAGACAGCTTACTGTTACCGAGTGTCATTAAATTGCCAATAAAATCCACTGGCTCTCATTTTAGTGCTATTGAATGGATTGCCTTGAAATGGAGTACAGACATACTATATTCCCAAAGGACAAAGCCTCCACTCGCCGTTCAGCTCCTCTGAATTTCTTTTCTTGCCTGATTCATCGACAATAGGCTGACGAATAAAAGAACAAAGTACAATGGGACCTCAGTTTACAAACCCCTTGTCTTACAAACTTTTCGGTTCATGAACGTTACATTTATGAAAATTTTACCTTGGCATACAAACTATTTTTCAGGATACACACAGAGCTGCCACAATGAGTGATGTGTCGTTTGTGAATGAGCCCGTTCTCCAAACAAGGAAATGGCAGCAGCTCAAGAACGCAGCAGTGGGGGATGGAGTTATAGACCGAGAGAGAGTGAGGCTGTTCTCCAAAAAACAAAATGGCGTCTTCGGTTAAAGCCACATGATTGGTCAAGAACCCAGCAGTGTGGGGGCGGGGGGGTTTAAAGATTAAAGAGACAGGCAAACAGAGAGAGAGAGAAAACACATACACACACACGAAACGGAGAGGACAGAGCTTGAAACAAAAAAAGAAAAGGGGAAAAAAACAACTAAAATGGTGAAAAAATGGATAGAAAACGGTGAAATTTGGACCTGTTTCAACTTTGATAGTTCAAAGGCAGAGTGTAGACTGCAAGGTTAAAATATCCCTTCAATCAGGCTCCAGAAACAACCCGCACAAGCCATCTGTACACTTGATGCAAAAAGCTATTAACCCAGCTAAACAGATAACAATTGATGAACTAGATACAATTATCACAGAGAAAGCACCTACAAGGGATAATTCCTCAAGATGGTGAAAGAAGCCTATGTTCCTCATCAAGTGTTTAATGCTGAGGAAACCGGACACTCCATTCCATCAAGCCATTAACGACCATCACAAAGGTAAATAAAATGATTTTATTGTACAGTACAGTTTATTTCTTTAATCATAATACTATAGCACATTTATTATACATGAAATAAGGTATATTTTGTGTAGTTTTAAGGCTTAGAAAATTAGAAAGTAGAAAATTACGTTTTATGCGGACCTGGGAACGGATTATTCCCATTTTAATTGTTTCCTATGGGAAATTAATTTTTGGGATACACACTTTTCACCTTACACACTCTGTCTGGGAACCAATTAAGTTCGGAAGCCAAGGTATCACTGTAATGTAGTGTATTGTATACAATGTAAAAATGAAAATTGTAAAGAGCAATACGAATGCTTCAAAAGACTGTCTCAACATGATTTTTTTTTATTTGGATTTTTTTTGAAGTTCACTGCCATGTCATTTGTTAAATATGTCACAATCATCTTCTTTGGCCAAGTATGTAGAGCACACAAGGAATTTGTCTCCAGTAGTACAGGTTGAATGACCATAATTTTCCTTCCTTTTCAGAGCAGCACTGAGCGAGGGACGGCCTTGGTTTAAGTGCGTGACCAGCGAATGAGCCTTGTTCATGCGTCTCCCTGCGTGCCACTCCCACGTCACGATGAACTGTGAGCAGGATTTTGGAGACGGGGGCTTGGGAGTGACCCTCACATTGCGACTGCTCATGCATGGAAAGGTAAAACGGCCGTCTGCTTCATGTCATGTGTTGCGCAATTTCCATCTGACTCATGAATTATACACAATTGTTTTGAAAGAAATCACATGCGATTACATTGGATTGAGTTTTTCAAGGGGAAATTAGGCCACGGAGAACTTTGGTCTTAAATACAACAAACATTTCTTCCTCGGTCATATGAAACATCACAAGCAGCATTATATTAGTTTGGTGTTTTTAATTACTGTATTTTCTGTACTGTATTGTTGAAAAGTGTGTCTTCCAAACATTAATTTCCCATAGGAAACCATTAAAATGAGAATAATCCGTTCCCAGGTCCCCATAAAACAATTTTCTACTAAATAAGGCTTAAAACTACACAAAATACACCTTATTTTATGTATAATAAATGTGCTATAGTATTATGATTTTAGCTGTGGCGCATACCCAGCAATGTAGATCAAAGCACTTCTTGGATTGTTTCCAATTTGCGCGGCAGCTTGTTACTAGGCAGAGGTCATGTGGGGCTCGGTCAAAACTGATTCATAGGCCAATAAAATATCAATGCCATAGCCACTCTGCTGTTGGAACGCCTCTTTGCCCGAGAAGGACAAATCAGACAGGCACTGTTACCGCCTACTTATACAAATTAATTTTGCAAACAAATTACTGATCTGTGCTGAATATCAAATAGAGGGATACCTCAGCTCACAAACTTAATTGGTTCCCAGAAAGTGCGTGTAAGGCGAAAGGTCCGTTTGCCGAACATTTATTTCCCATAAGAAACCATTAAAAATGAGAATAATCAGGTCCCAGGTCCCCATAAAACACATTTTTCTCGTAAATACGCCTTAAAACGATGCAGAATATATGTTATTTTATGTATAATAAATGTGCTATTGTACTGTGATTAAAGAAATAAATTGTATTGTATAATAAAGTCGTTTTATTGACCTTTGTATGGTCGCTCATGTACTTGCCTCTTGATGATATCCTAGTGAAGTTGCTGTGCTTTCTCAGCGATAATACCCTCACTCACAATGTCCCCTGCTAGCTGCTTGTCGTTAATCCAAATCAACAGAAGTTTTTCAACCACTTCTATTGCCTGAGACCGTTGCTTAAACAACACAGAAACACCCTTAGCCACATGTAGCAATGGACAACCTAGCGTACTGGTACTGGGACGCTAAGTCACACAAACGCACACCCCGTTTATATATTTTTTGATGATCTCCATCTTCTGCTCGACCGTCATTTTCTTTTGTGTCTTCTTCGGCTTAACATTAGCCTGTCATGGGGTCTTTTTCGGTCCCATAATAGCAAAAGTACTCCACTCAATAACAAACCACGTCTGCACTCAAAGAAAGGGGAGTGTGGAAAACTAGTCCGCCAGCCACCGCGGCGCTGTTCGACCGTGTGGTTTGGTGTTCATTCGCCGAGAACTAATCCGCCAGCCACCGTGGCGTTGCGTCGTTTGGTTCGTCCGCCGAAAACTAGTTTGTTAGCCAAGACTATATGTTCGCGAATTTAATGTTCGTGAGGCGAAAAGTTCGTGAGCTAAAGCGTTCGTAAGCCGAGATATCTCTGTACATGTACAATATTTTTTTCTTGCTTTGTTTGTTGCTCTAAATTTTTATTTGCCTACGTTTGTCTTACAGGAGGTTGGCAGCATCATAGGAAAGGTAAATATCATTTTTGTGATTTTGCTTCACATTGTTGTCATTTTCACTTTTGGAATGATACCATGACTTACGTTTTTTCCATAATTGATTCTATTCACCTCAGTCTTATGGCATATTGGTACTTTTTATGGTTCGCAAACCTTTCTAGAACCACCCTGCTGTCCCATCTGGCCTCCTTTTATTGGAAGTCAGCAAAAAAGCCTGCTGGTTGGAATACCCCCAGCCTAAATGTAATTGCCTCAAACCAACGACGCAACCATTCCCATTATGCCTAATGAAACACCGCAATCCATCAAAAGTGAGATAGAGAGAGATTAAAAAAAGAAAAAAAAACACATTAACATATTGACTGCAAGCCTTCTGACAAAACTGAACTCCATGGATGCTTTCCTGGTGGCCCCTGGTGGGCACTAGTGGTGTCAGTTCACCGTGGCCCAGCTGCCTTGTAATAAAACACCTGCATCAATAGAAGAAGGTAGCGGGACAAAAAATAGATTTGTACCAAGATAGTCTGCCCAAAAGAATGATGCCTCAGTGAATACCGCAATGTGCATCGAGTGTATTTTGTGTTTGTACTGGGTCAACCTGAAGTAGAGTGATGCAACTTCAAACAGTAATCTATATTTTGGGCTATTTTATGATAAATTGCACTGCAAACTATGGTGAATACAAATATTTAATTTGAATATTTTGAATATTTTAATACAAATATTGTAGTTTGTATTGTAGACTCTGCTATGATTGGTCCCTGCTCTCAGGTTAGGGGGGGTGGGTCTACACTGATTACTTCTATTGTCCTGCCTGAGTATGGGGTCTACGACTGGCCTGATTGCCCCATTTGATCTGGTATCACCTCATCAGCATAACTAAGCCTATGTTGCCTAAGAAATCGGTTGTAGGAACGATCCAAATTGAACCTCACCCCAGGCGATTTAGTGAAGGATTTTGCTGTTTGATGAAAATAGCTTCTTTTACTCTCCTTTCAAAGCATCTATTTTCTTTCGCTATGATTTTAACCTCATTGTCGTGAAATGAGTGGTTGCTAGCTTTTCCTGTACGACTGAGAGCTTACACAGATATACTGTATGTGCTTGTGAGGCCACAAAGTGTATCATGAGCGAAAGGAGAACGAAGGCCTGTATAACTTGGTCTGAGGAAAAGCAGAAGGTGACACGAGTATGAACTTATTGGATGTTTTTTGTTCCTGGAAGGGGGTCTTCAGTCTACACTTTCAAAGCATCAATTGCATCCGTCAAACATCATCCTCCCACAAAAATGTCTCTGATGCTGCTGCTTGATGTTAATTGCCTCTGAATAGTGAGACATCTGAAAATTAAGTACACTGAAGGGTTATTTTTTTATGCATTTACTTTAAAGCTGCTTTTGATTTTGTTTTTATTCCAGAAAGGAGAGACTGTCAAACGAATACGTGAAGAGGTACGGTACGCACCATTTGCAACTGCAATCACTACATTTCATCAATGTCACTTTACCATCTGTTTTATGATGGGATCATGATGAATGTAAGCAACAATTGTTCTCATGACATCATGATACGGACGGACGGACAGACAGACAGACAGACAGCCAGCTAATAGAAAGCTAGATAACTCAAAAAGATAGAAAGCTAGCTAGCTAGTTAATAGATAGCTAGACAGCTAAAAGATAGCTAGCCAGCTAGATAGCTAATATGTTTCCTGACTCAAATAGCTAGCTGGCTAGTTAGCTACCGTGACCAACGTGTGCATTTGTGAGGATTAGGGATTTAGCATCGCTGCGCTAGACACTGAATAACCGTGATTGAAAAGCTAGCCGGACGCAGAACATATTATTTTAGTGGCCCTCGAATTCAGTTGAATATGGTGCAAGTTAAATTAAATTAAATTGGCAGGAAGCCATTTTCATACTGAGGCAGATACAGCTACGTATTTAATGACAGCTTCCATTCCGCACGTGTTCATTTAACCTGCTGATCAACCAGTTTCAAGCAATGCATCACACAAAGTCAAGTTACAATTCTCATTTCTTCATCACTCGTGTTCTTACAGAGCAGCGCTCGGGTCAATATCTCAGAAGGTTCCTGTCCCGAGAGGATCATCACCATCACTGGATCGACCGAAAGCGTCTTCCGAGCTTTCACCATGATCACGTACAAACTTGAAGAGGTAGCACTTACATTTGTTCATATTAGCAGTGTCTAAAACTCATGACAAAAAGTTAGCGGACACCAGGGCAGACAGCTCTGAAAAGTTGCTTGCCCGGCCATAAAGTTGCCTGCCCCATTTTTCACAACTTGAAACACAATAAAACGACTAATCGCAAAAAAAAAAAAAACATTGTTGCGAAGTATAAACGCATTGTTTAAATTAAGGAAGTACCTGCCACATATGCTCCCTTGCTTAATTTATGGTAAATATCCCTTGCTGAAGATTTTGCTTCAGTTGTTGTTTGTCATCATGGTGAACAATGGCATGTTTGTGTTGCGTTGTCTGCTAAAAGCCACATGGACTCCTCTCTCTAATCGCCTTTCAAACTCTCAAGTACACTTTACAGTCACGGCATAGTCCGACGCACGAAACAGGGTTCCGATTGACTGCCGTGCCGAGTATGCAAATTGCCAAACAAACGTTCGTTTGGCAATTTGTATACTCGCCAGTTTCGTGCTTCGGACTATACCGTGACTGTAAAGTGTACTTGAAAGTTTTGAAAGGCGCTGAGAAAGGAGTCCACGTGGCTAACTCTCTCTTTATATATACAGTAAAGTCTCGTTATATCGATATCGGATATATCGATAGTCCCGGTTATATCGATACTATTTCTATGCACGCACGGGGAAAATTATATGCAAACAGGGTCGGATATATCGATAGTCCTGGTTATATCGATATTTTTTCTTTTTTCGGACTCCCTTGAAAATCGATATAACGAGACTTTACTGTATATATATATATATATATATATATATATATATATATATATATATATATCCCCCTACTGTCCAGACGTGGCGGTGCCGGACTCTACTATGATTGGTCCCTGCTCTCAGATTGGGGGGAGCAGAGGACTAATTCCTGCGGCTCCATTGATTGCTTCTATTGTCTTGACTGACGACTGGCCTGATTGCCCAATTTGCCCTGGTTTCACCTCATCAGCATGACTAATCTTATGTTGACTAAGCAGTCTATTGTACGAACGATCTAAATTGAACCTCACCCCACCATTATGTCTTGAAACATCACATGTAAAGCATGAAATGATGCTTCAACTTAATGTTTTTTTTTTCTTCTATTTTTGGTTTTGGCTGGAAAAAAACTGCTCAAGGATCAAAGCCCACCCTGAACAATGAAATTATCTGGATTATTTTTTTCATTGCTCTTCTGTTGCTGTGTGCCTCTGACAGGACCTGACAGCATTGGTGGCCAACGGCACCATAAGCTCCAAGCCACCGGTCACCCTGCGGCTGGTCATCCCTGCCAGCCAGTGTGGCTCTCTCATCGGCAAAGGAGGGGTGAAGATAAAGGAGATCAGAGAGGTAACCGTCCTCCCGGTCGATAGAATGATGCTGAGAAATAAAAATGGATATCCTCCCACTCAAGTCCCAAATCAGCCACATTTCATTGAAGTAAATGGGAGTAAATCCGATCCATTTAAAATCCAAATGGTGTAAAAAAAAAAGGGTCATAAATGGAACACTGTGTTTCTTGAGGTGGTTTGATTGGTTGTTAATGTTAAAACAAAGCACTACTGTGTCCCTAAAGGCAGAAATTTTATTAATACAGCTCTCATTAATCTGCGTATTGCGAAACAATGTTGGTGTATTACAAAACTGCTATTATCGGACCAAAAAAGATGAATGAGGTGTGCGTTTGTGTGACATAGCGTCCCAGTACCATTATGCTAAATCGACCATTGCTACGTGTGGCTAATGGTGTTTCTGTGTTGTCTCAGCAATGGTCTCAGGCAATAGAAGAGGTTCAAAAACTTCTGTTGATTTGGATTAACGAAAAGCAGCTAGCAGGGGACAGTGAGTGAGGGTATTATCGCTGAGGCAACTACATCAACGACCATCATAAAGGTAAATAAAACGACTTTATTACATAGTAGTTTATTTCTTTAATTACAATCCAATAGCACATTTATTATACATAAAATAAGGTATATTTTGTGTAGTTTTAAGGCTTATTATGTATAAATGTGTTTATTCAGGGACCTGGGAACGGATTATTCTGATTTTTAATGGTTTCTTATGGGAAATAAATGTTTGGCAGACGGACTTTTTTAACCTTACACACACTTTCTAGGAACCAATTAAGTTTGTAAGCTGAGATATCACCGTACTGTCCTTTCATTTGGAATATTCATTCATTCATTCATCTTCCAAACCGCTTTATCCTCACTAGAGTCGTGTAGAGTGCTGGAGACGATCCCAGCCGTCTTCGGGCTCTAGGCGGGGGACACCCTGAATTGGTTGCCAGCCAATTGCAGGGCAAACATAAACAAACAACCATTTCTGCTCACTGTTACGCCTCTGGACTATTAAGAATCTCCAATCATGAACATGTTTTTGGAACGTGGGACCTTCGCTCAGGTACAGGATGTCAGCGATGTCACGGATAGGTCGCAGCAACTACCCGGCAAATTGATCTCTGCGAGACATCATGTGGGGAGAAGGCAAAATATTTATGTTTCTTGAATAGCGGTAACATATCAGGTGCCGCAGCAGCTGACAATGTGGCATCTCTGCCACAGTGACATGGACCCTTTGAAGTCAGCTGGGAGGCTCCAGCTCACTGATGTCCCAAATGACGACAAGCAGTATCGTGTTGAATAGACTAATGGACCTAAAGCTGTATTTCTGCTAATAAGCACTGACAATAGCATGCTTGAAATACCTGCAGGAAGGTAGTAAAGCTCTTGTGTGGGTGCTCATGTATGTATGCCCCTTGTTCTGTTTGTAGAGTGCCTCATTAGAGCCTCTGATCATGACAACCATTGACACGGGAATGTAATGAGACAATTCATTAAATTGCTAGTTGAAATTCACAATTTAAAGAAGCACATTATGGAAAACATTTTGGTTTTTGGATTGAATTAATACATCTATTGCCAAGGAGGTTTCAGATCTTGGCAGTGCCTTGCAAAAAAATCCGCAGTTCTCTGCACTGCTTTTTGTGCCTTTGAAACAACTCACAGTTCTGAGAGTGACATCAGCCGCATGATAAATTTATAGTCTTTGCCTCAGCAGAAGAATCATCAAGAGCATTCTGCTTCACTTCCCCTTGCAACACGGTCAGTTTCCCTAATCACTGACGTGGAAGGTCATCAGTTTAGCGGCGGTGCACATGGAGATGCTGGGGTACTGTCAGTCCAATTTATCTCCTCAACCTTATCTTCCTTTGAAACACCTCTATCGTTTGCAGAGCACCGGAGCTCAGATCCAGGTCGCGGGGGATTTGCTGCCCAATTCGACTGAGCGAGGAGTCACGATATCTGGGAATCAGGACTCTGTAATCCAGTGCGTGAAACTCATCTGTGCGGTGATCCTGGAGGTACGAAAAATCCCTTATGCCATACTACAGTAGCGGGCCGTGCATGTCACTCCTAGGCCTTCAGTAGTACTATGTCTGAATCACTGCACATCTGCGAGTGTGGTGTAATTTACCACACATCCATTAGAAGATGGAGTTGCCAGGAAATAACTTCAGAAATATTAAACAATTCTTCAAGCCAGCTTCCAGGCATGTGGCTATTCGATTCACACTGTAGGAAAAATGTTTCTTTAAAAAAAAAAGATTTTTAGAGTCTCTGTCAACCATAACCTTCATGTAACTCCGATGTAAAGGTTTCTTCAGCCGTCATCTGTACTTCTTTTAAGGTGTCGGACGTTTCGCTTCTTATCCAAGAAACTTCGTCAGCAAACTAAACGAAGTTTCTCGGATAAGAAGCGAAACGTCCGACACCTTCAAAGAAGTACAGATGACGGCTGAAGAAACCTTTTCATCGATGGACCACCCCTGTAGCTTACACAGACGTATAACCTTCATGTGATCTTCAAATCGGTCCAAATTGTTTATCTTTTTCAAAAACCACAGATGTTGAAGTCTATGTATGTCTGTCTGTGTCACACCACACTGAACCGTAGCGCTTTATGGAAATGTGGCGATAATCACATGGAGGCCAAAGGCGCTCTTTTCATGTGGAAGCGGGGGATCATGACACTGCAGAAGACAACCCACAGCAATGTCTGTCCACCTTTTAACGGCAGCTCAACAGCTCTCTTGAGGAAAAAAGAACGGAGATAAGAAAAAAAAACAACCCTAGCACAGTTTTCCTCCTGTGCCTTCAGAGAACTGCACAAGGGCTTTTTGTTTCGATGTTACAGCTGGACCTGTCTGACTAATTGCTAGTTTGATCCAGTTTGCAGAGGCTTTCTTCAAAGCAAGCTGCATTGGGATTCAGCACTCGCGGCTCCTTGCTTTGGGCTCTCAGATTTAAATTATGCAAAATTATACAAAGCATTGGCTGTGACTGCTACAGCACGAAAGATGCCCCACATTTTTTTCAGTCGCATCGGCATCAACTCGATATCTACATTAACCCGTGTCGCACTCAATGAATAAACTCATTGGCCTTTGAAGGGTTTTTACAATACAATACAATCCAAAGGAAGGCGGCTGATGAGAAACGAAACCTCCAAGCTATCATCCTCTGCAGAGCTCCCGTTATTCAATGAATGAGCAATTTGAACACAAGAAAAACAAGAACCCGAGTGAGAAAGCTCATTAGCAGTTTAAGAACATCATTAATTGTTATTGTGCTTTTAATGTAGCGCAGCTCACAGCTCTCGGGGCCTCCGTACTTGGCAGCTTCACTGTTGCCGCGTTACAGTAGCTTCACCTGAAAGTTTTGCGTCTTGACACGTCTTCTTCGTCTTTTGTACCTCCTCAGTCTCCCCCCAAGGGCGCCACCATCCCCTATCGGCCGAGCCCTTCGCCAGCCGCCCTTCTCATCGCCGGCAACCAGGTGGGTTGGAACACCGATGCGCTTGAATATGTATGTACAGTAAAGTCTCGTTATATCGATATTAAAGGGAGTCCAAAAAAATATCGATATAACCGGGACTATCGATATATCCAACCCTGTTTGCATGTAATTTTCTCCGTGCGTGCATAGAAATAGTATCGATATAACCGGGACTATCGATATATCTGATATCGATATAACGAGACTTTAGTGTATATAAGTTTTCCAAATATAAGGAACACCACATTTGAAGGCGCTTGTGTAGAAGCTGGGATATTGCACTACAGTGATATGTCCGCATACGAACGCTTCAGCATGTTAGGTGTGTTAAAACAGTCAAAATTGCAGCTTCAGGAACCTCGGCCGATATCAGCTGATATCTGATTGGACTAACCCTTTTTTGGTGATTCACAAGAACAATTCCGAACGGTGGGGTGGTAATGAATGTTCTTGCTTTCTCACATGTATTTCAAGGTCTTTGAAGCATCCGATTTCACACCCCACCCTCTGTACTCAGTCACCCAGGGTGGCCTTGACCTGCAGCAGGTACGTCACATCTAAAAATATTTTTGGTTGTTTCAGTTTCAAACAATCTCTCTCAAGCCGCGTCTCCAAAAGTTTGGGAGGCTGCGGGGGAGCTCGGGTGGCGAGTCCAAATTTAAACGGTCCATCCTCTGGCATGTGGCATTAAAAACAACAGCTGAGTGGAAGCTGCAGCTATTGTTCCAGCATGTCATAAGCAGTATAAGCCCTGCTGAAACATGATTCCGCCACTTTTATTTAATGCCTATATTGTATGGCAGCAGCAAACCGCAGGCATTGCGCTGAATCCTTGCACCTCCTAAACCATCCTTTTTTGGGGGGGGTGAGCGGGGATGGCTTGATTACTTCGACATTAACATTGCATCGTCAAAGTGAGCAAGTCATTTCCCGCACTTTACAAAGGACATAATAACAGAGCATATACACAAACAATACAATACAATACAATACAATAGATATTGATTTATACAGTGATACCTCAGCTTACGAACTTAATTGGTTCCCAGAAAGTGTGTGTAAGGCAAAACGTCCGTCTGCCAAACATTTATTTCCCATAAGAAACTATTGAAAATTAGAAAAATCCGTTCCCAGGTCCATCTAACAGAATTATTGGACCAACCAGAGCAAATAGATCACACAAGTAATAATTGATGGATTGGAAGTATAGCTCAATGTAAGCCAGTTGAGGTAGTATTTACTCTCAACAAAAGTACTCAAGTAAAAGTAAAATGTATCTTAACTCATTGCCTGCCAGACGTGCAAAAAATGTGTCCACTCCAGTGCCAGGGTTTTTGTAATTGTTACTCGAATTCCAGGACCCACAGAATATTTAGTTTTAGGACTACATAAACATTCAATGCAGCTTAAGAAACCTTAGACTGTTACAGTAAAGTCTCGTTATATCGATATTCAAGGGAGTCCGAAAAAATATCGATATAACCGGGACTATCGATATATCCGACCCTGTTTGCATGTAATTTTCTCTGTGCGTGCATAGAAATAGTATCGATATAACCGGGACTATCGATATATCCGATATCGATATAACGAGACTTTACTGTAATTCCTAAATTATATGTTGAGTTATCTGAGCTTTAAATAAGGGTGGCTGTCCAAAATAAAATGCAATATATACATATTAATTTATATAGCGCTTGAACAACACCTGAAGCTGGAACATAGCGCTAACGTGGAAAAGGGGGAAATGCTGCCACCTTGTGGAAGGGAAAAAAAACCACTGCGAGTGGTCTGACCAGCGCTTTATCGGCACCCAAGAAAGAAAAGACAAAACCCAAACAAATTCGGGCATAGCGCTCTACGTCACATTTTAAATTCCCGAATAAATTTGTGAATGGTGTCACGGTTTGCGAGGTGGTGATGGTTGTGGATCCCCAATAACCAGGCAGGAGGGAGCAGCAGATTGTATTTGACAAATTGTATTAAAAAAGTCAGCAGGAACAAAATCTAAAACATCAAAGTTATCCGAACAGAAAAGTACAAAGTATCAAAGAAAACCACGAGTAAAAATCTGTCAAGACGAAACAAACCTGACAGGGTGAAGCAAACACATTCACAGTACAATGACCCGACACCGAATGGTCGTGCCGGGAGTCCTTTTAACTGCCACTGATGAAGACGACCAACACCTGTGCAACTGAGGGCGGGGCCGACAGCACTACCCGTTGGTCGCCAACCAGAACGTGACAGTCTGCCATTGATTGGAACGACCAACACCTGTGCAGGTGCAGGCGGGGCCGACAGCGCCACCCGTTGGTCGCCAACCAGATCGTGACAAATGGCAGTGAATGAGTTAACATACTGTAAAGTAAGCTAAGTCATTCAAGTCAAGGTAACCGAGTATGTGAAAAATGTCACGAACCAAAACTAACACGAGTACAAATAATGCATTAACGAGCAACCTTATTGCTATCCTACTTGTTGTTTGCTACTTTGAAGTATACTGTAAAGGAAACATGAATGATGCATTCGAAGGTCGAGCTCTTATCTCCACTTTATGGCCATGGATGGACTTTTGATAGCGGGTAGACTGCTGGCGTCAGGCAGAATTAAGTTAAGCTGAGTGCTCTCTGCTCTGACCAGAAATATATTGATGCAGACCTGCATAGACACCAGCCTCACTAATTACACAGCAGAGTGGGAGGGGCTGATGGACGGCATGGGATAACAACACTGGATTTGGTTCTCTTTTTGTGGCTTTACATGACATGACTTTCCATGGGATTTGCTGATGACAACAATGTCAATAACGACATGCATGTAGAATATACTGTAATACAATAAATAAATCAACTACAGTAAAGTCTCGTTATATCGATATCGGTTATATCGATAGTACCGCTTATTACGATACTATTTCTATGACCGCAAGGAGAAAATTACATGCGCGCAGGGTCGGATATATCGATAGTCCCGGTTATATCGATATTTTTCGGACTCCCGAGAATATCGATATAACGAGACTTTACTGTAGTTGACAGTGGTAGCTCAAGAGACTCAAATTGCAAATCATTTTTACCCATTGAAATGAATGGTAATGGTATTAATCTGTTCCGGTCTTCCCTCACCCCCCAAAAATATATATATATATATTGTCATTTATAATAAAATTGGTGCATAGTCACAACATAATCACATAAAAAAACAATTCTGACATCTGTATCAGTTGTACGCCCATTGTGCTACGATTTCTGGTGTGCCTGCCTTGGCCATCAGAAGGAAGTACGAGATATGCAGATGGTTGTACTGGTCATTTTAATGCTTCAACTACCCTCAGGTCACCAGGATGACACTAACATTAGTCATTCTCTGCAGAGGATGGAGAATGTATGACTGTAAGTGATAGGGTCATTTATTAATCAAGCAGGAATCAAAAGTAAGAACAAAAACGATTCTTTAATCTTTGGGACGGCAGAAAAATGGACACTGGCCCATACGGGGATGTTACGGGCCGGCACGCCCTCCTCCCATGGAGATGGTGGGGGCGAGAGAGCTTTGATTAAGACCGACAGATGTGACATCATTGATCGTATATCTAATGAAACGGAGGTTGAAGAAAATAAAACCATGTTTACAATGTGTTCAAAGCGAATAGCCTTAACCGTGAGTGCTGTTATTTTGTCAATGCATACGTATATCAGAGATATAATCACATAGAACAGTATTCCGCCTAATTAAATAACATTGTTTTTGATTTTTTTAGAATGCTAGAACAGATTAGTGTAATCCCCATTCATTTCAATGGGGAGAGATGCTTTGAGAACATATTGTTTTTGATTTTGAGAATGCTAGAACAGATTAGTGTAATCCACATTCATTTCAATGGGGAGAGATGCTTTGAGATTCAAATACAGTATATTCTCGTTATATCGATATTCTCGGGAGTCGGAAAAAATATCGATATAACCGGACTATGTTCTCCTTGCATTCATAGAAATAGTATCGTAATATGCAGTACTATCGATATAACCAATATCGATATAACCAATATCGATATAACAAGACTTCACTGTATTTGAAGTTACGGGTGTGGTCCAAGAACATATTCAACTCATATCTCAAAGCACAACTTTGGTTAAATGCATGCCTCTGTTTTAGTGCCATTCAAAAATGAATATTTGCAATTTTGTATATTTGATTGTGATATTTACTTTTACTGCACAAGTGGCCAAAATGTTGTGCTGCAGTGAATGGAGATTGTCATATTTTCTTTCTTGAAAACATGACAAACTTTTTTTTTTTTTTTTTTGCTTTGTTGTTTTGTCAACAACCGTTTCAAATATTTGGACTATTTTAAAACTAAAATGCATGATGGGATCGGTTAACTAACAGGTTTAAAAAGTTATGAATTGCTTGATGATGTCTATCCTTCTTCTGACACTACAAATGTGCCACAACCGTGTAATTTTACCACACACGCAGTTACAAAGATTCTATTACAGTAAAGTCTCGTTATATCGATATTCAAGGGAGTCCGAAAAAATATCGATATAACCGGGACTATCGATATATCCGACCCTGTTTGCATGTAATTTTCTCCGTGCGTGCATAGAAATAGTATCGATATAACCGGGACTATCGATATATCCGATATCGATATAACGAGACTTTACTGTATTTTTATTTCCGCTCCATGCACTCAGAGCAAAAACCATAAAATAAAAACCAGCTAAGTAAAATGCAAACATGGGTTGAATTTCACATGACTGCACTTTTTATCATGTACAACACCACCGACAGTCTTTGAACGTCACAAACTAATTCTTTCAACGATGGCTCTCAGAAAAGCCTATTGAAGAAAGCTCGACTAAAATGCGTGAATCACAGCGTGATGACGGATGAGAAGCATGCTAAATGTATTTATTGTGTAGTTTGAAATGTCTCGCAGAAATGTAATGCAAAGGGTTCAAAAGCTCTGGTCGGAAAAACACCAACACCAGTTTGTGACGATGCTCGTGTTGAGCCTGTGGGTGGGGCTTTTCCAGTAAGAGTGCGCAGTCATTGCCCGCCATGCTGCCTTTTATTGCTCCAATCTATTTAATGCAGGATGATGCTTTCTTGCAGGCCTACACTTTGCAAAACCAATATGGCATTCCACACTCGGAGGTGAGTGGATACAATACGCTGAGTGGGAACCGCCGTGGAAGAGTGTGCACCTTCTAATGCTCTCCGTACTCCACTTGCAGTTGGCCAAACTCCATCAACTGTCCATGCAGCAAAGCCTCAATCCGGTTGCCCAGCCTGCTACGACCATCATGCCTGGTATGGGCGACAACATTGCCTAGCAACTGTATTTTTGCTTTTCAAAACTGTGTTCAGACGTCTAAAGTATTTATTTCAATGGGAATGCTCTATAACCCTAAGAGACAAACAATAATGTGGGATTTTACAACCTGCCCGTGACTGCTTATACACACAACTGCGGCAGGATAAATAATAAAATATAATTGATCCAATCAGATTCATTTTATTGCAAAATTATATAAGATAGCTGATTGAACTAAACCATGAATGCAATTTTAAACAGATGGGTTTTGAGGTGGGATTTGAAAGTAGGAAGGGAGTCAATATTACGGATGTTGGGTGGAAGTGAGTTCCAGAGTTTGGGAGCAGAGCGGCTGAAAGCTCTGCATCCCATCGTGGTGTGACGGGCAGAAGGCAGACGAACGGAAATTGGAAGCAGGTCAGACAGGTAGGGCGGGGGGGGGTGATTATGGATGACTTTGAATGTAAACAGAAGTATTTTGAATTCAATACGAAGTTTAAGAGGGAGCCAATGTACATGAAAAATAATTAAGCAAAGACACGAGAGACAAAATCGAGAGACGTTTTTTACTGCTGACAGTGGTAGAGTGGGTAAAGTAACCCTTTAAAGTGACAATTGTTGGTTTCCATGAAGTGATCGTGATTGGGTTTCTGGTTTGCTGTTATATGACAAAAATCGGGACAATGTCAAAGTAAAAGTGCTTGCTTGAAAATGTCTATTTTGAAGGACTACAGATATATACGACTACGAAGGACTAAATCATAATCGTGACATTTGATAGGCTGAAATTAGAGCATTTCCACTTTAATTTTTGATTGTTCTCTCATCAGGGATGGACGCAAACGCTCAGACGTCTCAGGAGCTCCTTATTCCCAATGATGTAAGTCAACCTTTTCTTATTCTAATATTATCCGTGTCATTACTTCATATTTGGCCAGAAAACACGACTCCTCTACCCCCCTTCTGACTTTAAACGAGATGTTTCCTCACCAACAAAGGTTCCTCCCTAATACCGCTCATTATTTGAATCTCATCTTAACCTAAGGTTAAAGGGAATGGCTGTCTGGTCTGCATTGCAGTGTCTTCCAGTGGCTCCCGCGAGTGTCGTGAAAATCCTCTCATGTTCCCTGACCTACTTAGACGCTGTCTGCTGTCAAAACATCCAATAAGGAACCAGACCAACATCCTTTCCCTCTTTGATTTGCCAATCTGAGCGTACGCATCACAGTCCCCTTTTGATTCGCTTCATCATAATTTAGTCTAAAAATAAATGTCCAAAAAAAGCCCAAAAAAATTCACTTTGTGAATTTAATGTTAACCGTCTTCAACATTTAGCATGAGAAGAAAGCTGTCGTCTTGGTAACAAAATGTTGATAAGAGATTAAAGGAGGAGTCTGCTTGGTTTCTTTACATTTGGCTTAATCCCATGAAAGGATCAGACCCACCATTGTGTTGGCGCATCTTTCTTTGACTTTCCTCTGCCGCGAGCTCGCTCCGGCTCACGGAGGAAATAAGTCTTTGGAAATTAGGTCACGAATAAGGAGCTTCAAAGGGTAAGAGTTTACTTTTTGGTAGATGCAAAATGGGAGGTCATTGGGGATATTTTAAGTGAGGTATTAGCGATTATTTATTTATTCATCTTTCAAAACTGGCAAGGTCACTTTACAGTCACAGGACAAGTTTTCCTATGGGTGAGTAGCGTCACTCAACCCAGAATTACTCAACTAGATAGAAACCTAGCTAGTTAGCTAGCTAGCTGATAGATAGCTAGCTAATAGATAGCCAGACAACTAACAGAGCGCTTTAGATAGCTAATACCTATCTAGATAGCCAGATAGCTAACAGATAGCTAGTTAGCTAAAAGAGAGCTAGCTAGATAGCCAGATACCTAGTTTTAACATATAGGTCAGGGGTGTCAAAGTCATTTTTTGCCGCGGGCCACATTGTAGTTATGGTTTCCTCTCGAGGGCCGTTATGAATTTGGGGAAGCCATTAGAATGTTTAAATCCCTTCAAATATTACATATAGAGCACACAGCAAATTAATGAATAACTCGTGTTCAAATCTGAAGTCAAGAATAATAACTTTTATTGTGGTTGACATCCAAAAATATGAAATTTTGGCTCAGATTTTAGCAATCATCATGGAATTTAACAAGTTTGATTTGCTTTCGCGGGCCGAAAAAAATGATGCGGCGGGCCGGATTTGGCCCGCGGGCCTTGACTTTGACACCTGTGATATAGGTGATCATAGAAGAAATTGAACTTGTATCTCAAGCCGCTACTGTATTGCTACCTACAATTTGCCCCCGAAAATTGCAGTTAGTGACAGCCTGCATCTTTTGAACCTTCTGCCTGTTTACGAAGGAAAAACTCATTTTGTTCACTGTCTCAAGGAGCAGCCACATTTCTAAAATACTCTGAAGTGTTTTTTTTTTTTCCTTGAACAAACCCTCATAGGGAGCGATCCAATGCACCAGTGGAATGAGGGAGACCAGTTCTCTATGTGACAGGAACAGCTGTAAGCGTCCATTGTTCCAGGAGAGAGAAATCAAGCCCTCATGCACCCCATACCCCCCTAGTCCCATCACACACAATTTGCTCCGTGCAATGAACACCGATGCGCCGCGAAGGTGCTTACACGCGCTGAAAAGTATAGCGTGTGTAAGCACTGAAGATTTTACCAAGAAGAGAAACGGTCGCACAGACTGCCATCGCATCCTTCTTCCTGCCTCCCCTGACACACTGTACACAGCAGCAGTACGCTTGAAGCAAGCCTTGTGTACACGCTCGAAAAGGGCTACACAACTTGACGGAGGGAACCACAATTTTTGTGTGATGAGTGTGATTACGGCACCCCATCATACTGCACCCTCCTCAACCAAGAATGTAAAAATGAAATACAGTAAAGTCTCGTTATATCGATATCGGATATATCGATAGTCCCGGTTATATCGATACTATTTCTATGCACGCACGGAGAAAATTACATGCAAACAGGGTCGGATATATCGATAGTCCCGGTTATATCGATATTTTTTCGGACTCCCTTGAATATCGATATAACGAGACTTTACTGTACTGTGGTACCTCGGCTTACGAACGCAATTACTACTTACTTGGCAATAAAGATGATTCTGATTCTGATTGTAACGAACTTTTCGCCGTACGAATATTAAATTCCTGAGAATATAATCTTGGCATACGAACTAGTTTTTGGGAAACACGTAGCGTCACGGTGGCTGGTGGACTAGTTTTCGACGAAAGAACACCAAACCACACGGCCGAACAGCGCCACTGCGGCTGCCGGACTACTTTTCCACACCCTCTTTCTCTGAGTGCATCCGTGGTATACGTGGTTTGTAATCAAGGATAGATTTGCTGTTATGGATCTGAAAAAGACCACACCACAGGCTAGTGTTCAGCCAAAGAGGACACAAAACAAAATTATGGTTGAGCAGAAGAAGGAGATCATCGAGAAACACGAACGAGGTGTGAGTTTGTGTGACTTAGCATCCCAGTACGCTAAGTCGACCATTGCTATGTGTGGCTAAGAGTGTTTCTGTGTTGTCTAAGCAACGATCTCAGGCAATAGAAGAGGTTGAAAAACTTCTGTTGATTTGGATTGACGAAAAGCAGCTAACAGAGGACAGTGTGTGAGGGTATTATCACCGAGAAATCACGGCAACGTCACGCGGATATCATCAAGAGGTAACAAAATCAACGACCATCACAAAACTAGAAACAAGATTATATTCTCGCGAATTTAATGTTCGTAAGGCGATAAGTTCGGTAGCTAAAGCGTTCATAAGCCGAGGTATCACTGTACATCCAATCTATTTTCTGCTTTACTTGAAAAAAATTGACAAATTCCGACTTCAACGGACAGTTAGGACGGCGGAAAAAAAATCTTTGGCACCGCCCTACTCACTCTCGAGGACTTGCAAACAAATCCTAATGGACCCTCCGCACCCTGCTCACCACCTTTTCCAGCGACTCCCCCTAAGGCAGGAGTTACCGATCCATGTCTTTTTTTATGATGATACTAGTGCAGAGAAAGAAATTCCTCGTGTGTTTTACATACTTGTCCAATAACGATTATTCTGATTCTGAAAAAAAAAACAGGTAACATCCGACTTACGACCAGCTCGACTTACGACCACTCGTACTTACGACCAGCCAGCCAGCCAGCATCTCACTCTCACCCAGCAATCGACCGTGTGACGGCACCAGAGGGGGGAGTTTGCGAGTCATTTAGCCTCCGAGTCTCTACTCAACATCTTGAATGGATTTCGACTTACGACCATTTTGACTTACGACCGTTTGGTCGGAACGGAACTCGGTCGTAAATTGGATGTTACCTGTATTTTCTTGATCTACCCTCGCTGTTCTTTGATACACAACTACAGTAGTGAAGATGCAGGCAGTGGCGTACAATTTAGTGGTGAGCACAGGTATGGCCCAAAAAAAAATCCAATGGCCATTGGACGTTTGCCGCCTGTTGTCCGTCCCCACTCTTGTGCTTTTCCAAGGAATGCCACTGTCATTTGCACCAAACCTGCTGACAGCTGGCATCTATTGACAGCTGTAGCGAAAGGCCAGAGAAGATTGCGAGTCTCAGTGGGTGGAGGTGTTATCTCCCATTTGGTCTCCAGCGCTGGCCATTGTCTCCAGAGTTAGGCAGCCTTATGGTCTGCGTCCCCCCCCCCCCCCCCCCCCCTCCTGCTCCTATCCAAGAATAGCGAGACAGACAGAGCGAGCGCAGCGCTGTGTGACAAATCAGTCTCTGCTTACCTCTCTTGAAAGGAATGCCAAACGCAGGAACAAGCGCGGCATGGGCGGCGCGTGTGTTTGTGTATTTCGGCCTATGCGTCAGGCGCCGCTAAGCTGCCAACACACACGCATACTTCAAGTACTCCATCAACGTCCCCCACGTCATATCCCCCATTCTGCTATATATCTGCCACTGAGCTCTGGCAACCCGGCACTTGAGCTGATACTCACCCTCAACCGAATGTCTATTGTTGGGAGTAAACCGGCCGGGCTCCACTTTGGGTGAAACACGGGCACATGCGCACGTGTACAGTGATACCTTGGTTTACGAACTTAATTGGTTCCCAGACAGAGTGTGTAAGGTTGAAAAGTGTGTATCCCAAAAAATAATTTCCCATAGGAAACCATTAGAATGAGAATAATCCATTCCCAGGTCCCCATAAAACATAATTTTCTACTTTCTAATTTCCTTAAAACTACACAAAATATGCCTTATTTTATGTATAATAAATGTGATATGGTATTATAATTAAATAAATAAACTGCACTATATAATAAAGTCGTTTTATTTACCTTTGTGATGGTCGATGGCTTGATGGAATGGAGTGGCCGGTTTCCTCAGCATTAAAGACTTGATGAGGAACATAACCTTCTTCTTTCACCATCTTGAGGAATGATCCCTTGTAGGTGCTTTCTCTGCCATAATTTTATCTAGTTCCACATCAATTGTGTTCCGTTTAGCTGGGTTGATAGCTTTTTGCATCAAGTATACAGATGGCTTGTGCGGGTTGTTTGTGGAGCCTGATTGATGGGATATTTTAACCTTGCAGTCTACACTCTGCCTTTGAACTATCAAAGTTTGAAACTTTCTCACTGTCGTCTGCCTGACTCTTTAATGTTTAAACCACCTCCCCTCACTGCTGCGTTCTTGACCAATCACGTGGCTTTAACCGAAGACTGGGGGCGGGGAATAGCGGACCAAAACAAGCCGGCTGCCATTTTGTTGTTAGAAGAACGGGCTCGTACGCGAACGACACATCACTCTCCGTGTGTATCCCGAAAAATAGTTTATATGTCAAGGTAACATTTTCATAAATTCAATGTTCGGAAACCGTAAGACAAGGGTTTCGTAAACCGGGGTATCACTGTATTTTGGAAGTGGACACAATTCCAGTCTCCAGCTGTCTCCTCCGGCTGAGGGGAAACGTCCAATAGATATTTGAGTTGTTTCTTCCGTCATGTTAGCCATTAGTGTGGAAATGCGTTCATTTGGGAAGTGATTTGTTTGGGAAGTCGGCCGCCACTCAGAGAAATCAATAAGCTTTTAGCCACTCAGATTAATGAGAGGCAAATGTGCCCTTCTGTCTTCTCTTTGGCCTGCGCACACTCAAAGGCAATTAAGCCAGGTCCCGCAAGAGTAAAAAAAAAAAAATGCTTTTGACACGCATGATGGATGGATGGATGAGCAACTCACTTGAGGACAAACTGTGTTATTGCCATATGTGAAGTGCTTTTCTTGATGTATGCCAATTTGATTTATGATTATAGTTTTCAGTTGTGATTTGCTGGATTGTTAGGCGTCCGTCTGTTCTGTCCGCCACAGACGAACACCGTATGTATTTGGGCCACATTCATATTTTGAGTGTTTCTAACATTTCTTGAATACGTTTTTTTTTTTTCAAACCAAATATTTGTTTTATTCAATGAAGCAAAAGCGACAAGCAAACCACTACAAGTTACGTGGACTCCTCTTTCAAAACTCTCAAGTACACTTTTCAGTCAGGGTGTAGTCCGAAGCACGAAACAAGCTTCTGATTGGCTACCGGTGCCGAGTATGCAAATTGCCAAATGAACGTTTGTTTGGCAATTTTCATAGCCAATCAGAAGCCTGCTTCGGACTACACCCTGACTGAAAAGTGTACTGAGAGTTTTGAAAGCCGCTTAGAAAGAGGAGTCCACGTAGCTTTAAGCAGACAATGAAACTCAAACATCGCATTGTGCACCATGATGACAAACGACAACTGGAGCAAATTCTTCAGCAAAGAATTTTTACCATAAATTAAGCAAGGGAGCATTTGTGCTCGGTACTTCCTTAATTAAAAAAATCCTTTATACTTCGCAACAATTGTTTTTTTTTGTGATTCGTCGTCTTATTGTGTTTCAAGTTGTGAAAAATGGTGCAGGCAACTTTTCAGAGTTGTCTGCCCGGGTGACCACTAACTTTTTGTCACGAGTTTAAGACACCGAGTACAATATGGAATGCTAATTTCCTCGTAATTATTCACAGCTTTTTTGTTGTTGTTGTTGTTTACACGCAACAAACAACGGCGTCATTTATGATTATACTCATGTCCTCCTTGCCAATCCTTCCCCCTCCTTGTTATCCACCGAATCATCCATCTTTGCAGCAAGTGAGCGCTCTGTCTCACCGTCGCTCTCTTCTCTCTCAGCTGATCGGTTCCATCATCGGGCGCCAGGGCACTAAAATCAACGAGATCAGGCAGGTGTCGGGGGCCCAGATCAAGATTGGCAGCCAGCTGGACGGGACAAGTGACCGCCATGTCACCATCACGGGAACCCCTGTCAGCATCAACTTGGCCCAGTACCTCATTACCTCCTGGTAAGGGCAAGCGTGTAATCGAATGAAGTAAGCCTGGGAGTGGGGGGGGGTTCCTTTTCCTTTACAGGGGTGAAAGGTCACGCTGTAGCCATAAGTGATAATGACCTACGTCCTTGCATGACCG
Organism: Hippocampus bargibanti; assembly: GCF_051943395.1. NCBI lineage: Eukaryota > Metazoa > Chordata > Actinopteri > Syngnathiformes > Syngnathidae > Hippocampus > Hippocampus bargibanti. The sequence goes on along the minus strand of NC_142734.1, from coordinate 2,918,157 downwards.
CTAATTGAACTCATGGGGAAAGAGCAGAAGCACTGAGGAATTAAATATTTAGTGTGTAGCTCATCTGGACATGACTTCGTTTTCCAGTTAGTCAATTCGGAATGAGATCACATAAATTGTAGAAAAAAAAGGTAATGATTAAATTTTACGAGCAAATCTTTACCCACGCTCATCAGTAAAAGCGTTTTTAAAAGATTTCAATTTGATTGGATTCATAATGAATAATAATAATAATAATACATGTCATTTATAAGCGCCTTTCAAAACTCTCATGGTCACTTTACAATCACAGGATACGTTTTTCTGTGGGTGAGCAGCAGCAGCCATACGCGCCAATGTTCCACTCATAGAAAGCTAACTAGCCAGCTAATAGATAGCTAATAGCCAGCCAGATATCTAATAATAATGACTGTGATTGTGATTGACATGGGACAATTTTAAATTTTGGTTGGGACTTTAGCTAGCATCATGAAAGTTCACAAGTTTGCTTTCGCGGGCCGAACAAAATGGTGTGGTGGGCCAGATTTGGCCCCCGTGCCTTGACTTTGACACCCGTGCTTTAAAGCATATTTATCACATTAAGAAGAGAAACTGATTCATTTCATGTATTTAAACCTATCACATTACAACATGAAATTCATCCCATTATATATAATGTGATATTGATTTTTTTGAGGTGGAGGGAGGCAACAGGAAATACGCTTCTGTGCAGAAGAAAAGCAATAAATCTTTGTATATGATATTAATATCTCAGTGGACCGAGGTTCCAGCGGTTCGCACGACGACCTCACTGTGCAGCGGTACCGAGTTCGATTCCAGCTCTGGCCTTTCTGTGTGGAGTTTGCATGTTCTCCCTGTGCCTGCGTGGCTTTTCTCCGGGTTTCCGCTCACATTGCAAAAACATGCATGGCAGGCTGATTGAACACTCGAAATTGTACCTGGGTGTGAGTGTGGGCACGGGTGGTGGCTGCCAACCGGGTCAAGGTGGCACCCCCTCCACAAGACCCTTGTGAGGATAAAGCAGATTGTAAAATGGTGTCGGTTGTCCTTTAAAGATATCACACAGCCTCCAAAACCTGAATTTTAACATGAAACTGTAAGATCCATAAGCGCAGATTAACAATTAGCATCTACATGTTGGTGCTGTTACCCTCTGAGCCAGAAACAACTAAACACAGCATTTAACAATCCCCACAGGATATCTTCTTTATCCTCCGCAAAAAAAAAAAAAAACATTTTGCTGCCCTACTGAGAAGCAGACAGAAGAGCTGAGCCTCTAATGGAGTGCTGATCATTCATTTGTCTGGCTTACACTGCCCTCTGGTGGCCATAACTGAAGGAAAAACTGACAAACTTTATGTTTTTATAAATGATAGTTATATTGTGGTATTTTTTTCTCATTAAAATCATATCATGAACATTTCAACTTTTTTTTTTAATTCATCCAATTTAACAATTCAGGATGCTGTGATTAAATTAAATGATATTTACCGGTACATTTAAAGTGCAGAGTCTAGTTCAGATGATTCATTCTGGATTGACAACTGAGAAAAAAAAATTGTCAAGTTTGGAGAAAAATTATCTTTTATGTCTGTATTGGAGCAAGTGAATAATTCTCTGTGACTCTCCACAATCTCATCTTCCCTTTGCAGTTTAGAAACGGCCAAATCAACAGCCCAAGCTTCCACCATGGCGACTCCAGTTGACCTCAATATGGCCTTCACCCAGCCGGCATCCCAGGCCGCCTCGCCCGCTCCCACCTTAGCCACAGTGGGCGCCTTGACCTCGGCACACGTCCTGGGCGCCCCCTACGGCGCAATGCCCTTGTCGGGCCTACTGGGGATGAAATCTGTTCCCTTTCTGACTCTGTCCAGCCCGGCCCCGGCCGCCGTGGCGGTTACGGCGGCGCCATCCCACACCACTCTGGCGGCCTATACGGCCAAAATCTCCTCAGCCAACTGCATGAAAAAGCCAGAAAGACAAAAGTTTGCCCCCTACTGATGAAACGGCGTGGAGCCGACGGAAGGACCGACGTGGAGTGTCCTTCCCCAATCGCCTGATGTAGCCATATCCCTCGGCAGACATGCCCTTGACTTTGATTCTGCGACGAACCAACGGAGAAGAGACCAATGGAATAAAGGTTTTCAAAATCATTGACAGATACAGTGATACCTTGGCTTACGAACTTAATTGGTTGCCAAACAGAGTGTGTCAGCCGAAAAGTGTGGATCCCAAAAATTAATTTTCCATAGGAAACCATTCAAATGAGAATAATCCGTTCCCAGGTCCCCATCAAACATAATTTTCTACTAAATAAGCCTTAAAACTACATAAAATATACCTTATTTTATGTATAATAAATGTGCTATGGTATTATAAACAAACTGTACAGTATAATAAAGTCATTTTATTTACCTTTGTGATGGTCGTTGATGGCTTGATGGAATGGAGTGGCCGGTTTCATCAGCATTAAACACTTGTGCCACTTAGCAGTTTTTTTGACAACGATACTAGTGCAGCGTGTTCTACCGGAAACAAATTCCTTGTGTGTTCTACATACTTGGCATTAAAGATGATTCTGATTCTGAGTGATGAGGAACGTAGCCTTCTTCTTTCACCTTCTTGATGAATGATCCCTTGTAGGTGCTTTCTCTGCGATAATTTTACCTTGTTCCTCATCAATTGTGTTCTGTTTAGCTGGATTGATAGCCGTTTGCATCAAGTGTACAGATGACTTGTGCGGGTTATTCGTGGAGCCTGATTGATGGGAATTTTAACCTTGCAGTGTACACTCTGCCTTTGAACTATCAAATTTGAAACTAGTCCAAGAGTCACTGTTTTCTATCCATTTTCTCCCTCTCTGTCGTCTGTCTGTCTCTTTAATGTTTAAACCACCTCCCCTCCACTGCTGCGTTCTTGACCAATCACGTGGCTTTACCCGACGACTGGGGGCGGGGAATAGAGGACCAAAACAAGCCGGCGGCCATTTTCTTGTTATGAGAACGGGCTCGTTCGCGAACGACACATCACTCATTGTGCCAGCTCTGTGTGTATCCTGAAAAATAGTTTGTATGCCAAGGTAAAACTTTCATAAATTTAATGTTCGTAAACCGAAAAGTTCGTAAGCCAAGGTAAACAGAGGTATCACTGTATACAAGTCAAATGTGAGTTTCACGTCAATAGGTTGGGGCTGCCGTCGTCGTCACTTCACCGTTCCTGATCTTTTCAAATGTGTACAAGGGCTTGAAGCTCATCTGAGAGACACATGTCCAAACACATTTTTTTTTTGCATGTGTGTCTCACGTCGGAGGTCAGCCATAAGTATTTATCCTTCAATAATTTGTAAGTTATACTCAAATGACAAAATGCGCTACTGTTATGATGCTTTTATACAATGTCTACATTTGCCTCTGGAAAGTTTTTTTCCGAAAAAAAAAAACAAAAAAATATTTGTAAATGTCTGAGGGGGGGCGGGATTTTCTTTTTAAGGTACTGTAACTTGACCGTTCAGTGTTTCATTCATTTTATTGGATTTTATTTTGATTGTGCACTTGTTTAATCTTTATTTATTTGCATTGTTACATGTATTAAAAGTCTTTTTTTTCCTGACGTGTTTCATGTCCTTCAACTTGGCTTCATGTTCAGGATGGAGTGGAGAACATTTTATCAGGTGAGTCAGGCGGACTTCCAAAAACATTTAATAATAATCCATTTGATTTCTAAGCGCCTTTCAAAACTCTCATGGTCACTTTACAGTCACAGGGATATTTTTTTTTCTGCGGGTGAGCAGCGGCAGTCACACGCGCCAGCGTTCACTCAACCCGGAAGTAACATACAGTAACAAAGTCATCTGTCGAGAAAACACGCACCATAAAATTCTAATTCATCTTAAATTTACTGTAATAAGTAACTCAAATAGATAGAAAGCTAGCTAATATATAGCTAATATCTAGCCAGGTAGATAGCCAGCCAGATAGCTAATAACTAGCCAGATAGCTAATAGCTAGGCAGATAGCTAATAGCTGGCCAGAAGGCTGATAGGTAGCCAGATGGTTAATAGTTAGCCAGATGGCTAATAGCGAGCCTGATGGCTAATGGGTAGCCAGATGGCTAATAGCGAGACCAGATGGCTAATAGCTAACCAGATGGCTAATAGCGAGACCAGATGGCTAATAGCAAGCAACATGGCTAATAGCGAGCCAGATGGCTGATAGCAATCCAGATGGCTAATAGCTAGCCAGATATCTAATAGCTAGGCAGATAGCTAACAGCGAGCCAGATAACTAATAGCGAGCCAGATAGCTAAAACATAGCCAGCTCAACAGATAACAAATAGACAGCTAGCTAGCTAGATAACAAATAGCTAGCTAGGTAGTCAGACAGCTAGCTCGCTAGATAGACAACTGCATAGCCCGATAATAACAATAACACATTTCATTTAGAAGTGCCTTTCAAAACTCTCAAGATCACTACAGTCACGGGATCATTTTTTCTGTGGGTGAGCAGTGGCAGGCACTTGCGCCAACGTTCACTCAACCAGGAATAATTCAAATAGAAAGTTAGCTCGCTAATATATAACTAATAAATAGCTAGCTAGATAGCAAATACAAAGCCAGCTAGATAGCCGACGAAATGGTAAACATTTGGAACACATCTTGGAAAAGCCATAAATTGACTAAATATTTACAGAAATAGCTGAAACTCTGGTGAATGATCTTCCCTAAACTGAATAATGTCTGGTTGTAATTTGAAATAAATAGCTTTTTAATCAAAACCACAATTGAAATTTTCATGGGTATGCATCTTTTTGGGTCACCCTGTGTCCTGAACTACGATTTTTAAATAGTAATACTGCCGCCTACTGGCGAGGCCACGCTACTTCGCTTAGCCGTGCAAAGATAAAGCGGTTGCCAGTTGGGGGATGCTGATAAAAGATTGTCTTTATTGTTTGGCATTGTTAATGAATTCCATACCACAGCAGTTATGGGAGTAGGAAAACCACTTTTACAACCAAAAACACTGTCCGATCATGCTAACACCATATGTACAGGAAAGCACATTGAAAAGTGTATAAATTATTTATATGAGCCTTAGTCAAGAAGGGTGGAGACAGCCACAGTCTAATGAATTCTTCCTTTTTTTTTTTTTTTCAAACATCGATTATAGATAGTTATCGATTACATTGATCTCTGGAGTACATGTATATACACAAAACCACAATAAATCTTTTTTTTTTTCTTTCTTCGGGGGTGTTTGCATTAATTGTCAAAAATATCTCACCATACCGCGCTATGTACAGGAACACAATTTACATAGGAAAAATTGCCATCGTTCTGGTAGTTTTGACTCATTTCTTAGTTCTCGTCCTTTTTGCGGATACTCGCGTGGTGTTTCTTTCTTACCACATGCTCATTTCCATACAGTGCAAGCAATCTCGTGCAGTACGAGGGCCCTTTTGTAAATAAGCTCACACACATCACGGATGATCTCACATACAAAAATAGATGTCGTCTAGTTAGCAGGAAACGCGATGTACAGTCATACAAGGGACTTCGCCTACCATAATTAAAAACAAAGAGATGAAGAAACGAAAATAATGAAATATCACCTTCCCAGCCACTTCATTGTAACAAACAACGCCTTCTATGTGCCTGAAACATGACTCGTTTTCACTTAAAGGACAACCGACACCATTTTTTTTGTTTCCTAACTGACATCAGAAAAACGTTTTATAGCATCTAAAATACCCAAAACACGCAGGCTGATATTTTTAGTCGAATGCAAAACACCAATAAAAAAATGACTTAAAGTTGCTAAAAACTGCCACAAAATGAGTTTGAAAACTGGGCAGATTCAGAAAGTCCCGCCTCCTTGTTCGTGACGTCACTATTGGTCACACACTGCCTTGCTCCAGAATCAAAACAATGGCTTCAGCGAGTTCAGATTCTGAGAAGATGCTTTCTTGACACTCATCGAGATATGAATATGATTCAAATAGTTCTGAAGAGGAAAGCATAAATGTTTGCATTCCGTTAAAGAAGTCCTTCTGTATCAATTCGAGCCATCAGGACTCAAATGTAGCGTCCCAGAAAATGCACAAGATGGCGCCCAAGCTTTGTTGGAAATGGGCTGATTTGTGTCAACTACTATCAAATAGTAGTCTTGGTGCAACACACAACAATTCACCATCGCGTTATCTCTGTTTTTTCCTTCTAATTTCACCATCAACATGAAGTTTTCAGACCAAACAAAGTACCCAAAATGCATTATGTGTCGCTTTCTCATTCAGGGGCGTTCCTGACGTGACGTCACGTCAGGAATCGCCACCAACTCGAAAACAAGACTTCTTGAATATTCAGCGCGAGTCTTAAAACATAAAATATAGCCATATGCGGTGTAATCTTTGTAAAATGCACTCAGTAAAAGTTATTTAAAGTGATTTTACAAATTACGGACACAACTTGTCCGGAGGGTGTCGGTTGTCCTTTAAGAGGCCATGACTGAGAGGAAAATAGCCGCAGACGGGATAAAGAAATAATTGGTACTAGATCACAACCTGAAACCAAAAAAAAGGAAAGAAAAACATCACAAAGCAGGTCCATTAATCCATAAGGGAGTGAAAACAACAAAGAGCTTCCAATTCAGATGAAAGGTTAAACTGTATGTGACTGCACTTAAGGCAAGTAGGCGATTCCAACACTTTCTGAGTGGGCTTGACAGTGTCAACGTCCAGATTCGGACCTCGCTGCTTAACAGGATCTGATAACGGTTAAGGAGAGGGGAGCATAAAGCGTGACATAGAAAGGTGTGAAGTGACGAGTCCTTGCAGCCTTTATTTAACACAGAACATGACGTCTGTGTAAGCTCTCAGTCGTACAGGAGTGGTCCATCGATGAAAAGGTTTCTTCAGCCGTCATCTGGACTTCTTTGAAGGTGTCGGACGTTTCGCTTCTTATCCAAGATGCTTCGTCAGAGAACTAAAGTCTTTTGCTGGTAGTTTTGGCCCTATATATATCCTTACTGTCCAGACGTGGCGGTGTCAGACTCTGCTATGATTGGGGGGAGCAGAGGACTACTCCCTGCGGCTCCACTGATTACTTCTATTGTCCTGTCTGATTATGGGGTCTACGACAGGCCTGATTGTCCCATTTGCTCTGGTATCACCTCATTCAGCATAACTAAGCCTATGTGTTCTAAGAAGTCTGTTGTACGAACAATCCAAATTGAACCTCACCCCAGCATGGTGATTTAGTCAAGGATTTTGCTGTTTTATGAAAATAGCTTCTTTTACTCCCCTTTCCCCACCACTCATTTGACGACAATGAGGTTAAAATCTTAACGAAAGAAAATATATGGTTTGAAATTGCCATGGTTCAATTTGGATCATTCGTCCAACAGACTCCTTCGGCAACATAGATTTATTTATGCTGATGAGGTAATACCAGAGCAAATGGGGCAATCAGGCCAGTCGTAGACCTCATACTCAGGAAGGACAATAGAAGTAATCAGACAGGACAATAGAAGTAATCCGTGTAGTCGCAGGGAGTAGTCCTCTGCCCCGCCCAACCTGAGAGCAAGTACCAATCATAGCAGAGTCCGGCACCGCCACATCTGGACAGTAGGGATATATATAGGGCCGAAACTACCAGCAAAAGACTTTAGTTCGCTGACGAAGCCTCTTGGATAAGAAGCGAAACGTTCGACAATTTCAAATTTGTACAGATGACGGCTGAAGAAACCTTTTCATCGATAGAGAACATGACGCTTTTTTTGGGAGTGACTCGTTCCGGACAACCTGTCCACTCCACAGCCGTTTCTCTCCGCCTTAACGCTTTAGGTCCTCAACAAAGAATTCAATAAAAAATAATCATAATCTAAAGAAAAAGGTCTGCGATTTGAGGTTTGCTGTACAAGTAGATCATCTGGAATACATTCACGTGGGTTTCCATACGCAGTGGTATGGATAGAGGATAATAAGTCAGTCCCTTGAGATGGCGGTTCGAATTCGCAAGCCGTAATTCCAATCATGAGACACTATAAAGGAGCACTTAACAGCAGAATTGACGTACGAAGCCTTTTGAAAACACTAGCGTGTAGCTAATTTATCAAAATAAGAATTGTTGGACAGACGCTCCCCGACTTACAAACAACGGTACATACAAACATTTTTGTGGCTATGTTGAAAAATGTTCGGACAGAGATGCTGTAAGTTAGATTTTGTATTGCGCACCTTTTTAGGGCCGAGCTCGCTTGTGATTGGCTGCATACTGTGCTTCACGCACATGGCCCCTATTAGCCGAGCTCGCTTACGATTGGCTGCTTTGAGTATGTGGGCGGGAAGGAAATCCCTCTTCCCAGTTGACGCTCCAGGAGGACGCGATGCAGAAGAAAAAATAAGGGCTGCTGGCACGTAATTCGGTCATTATCTGCCAGCATCTTTAGTAATGGCTTACTGAAGACCCAAGGATATACAGTGATACCTTGGCTTATGAACTTAATTGGTTCCCAGAAAGTGTGTGAAAGGCGAAAAGTGTGTATTCCAAACATTAATTTCCCATAGGAAAACATTCAAATGAGAATGATCCGTTCCCAGGTCCCATAAAACATCATTTTCAACTAAATAAGCCTTAAAACTACACACATACCTACACATATACCTTGTACAGTGGAACCTCGGTTTTCGAACGACTCACAGTTCAAACAAATCGGAGTCAGAACTAAATATTTCTAAATTCTTGCTTCGTAGTTTGAACAACAATCGGATTTCGAACGCCGGTACGACGCGTGAGTGCTTACGCGAGGGTGGGATGCTGAGCGGCGTACGGGTGTATCGCTCTCTTCGTGACCAACTGTTGTAGCTTGCGGACGTGCTGCGTTTTGCTCTCGCGTTTAATATAGGTGTACGAAGAGTTTTAGCCCCTTATCATGCCTCCAAAGAAAGTAAATCCTGCTACAAGTGAAAAAAAGAAAAGTAGTGCGTACAACTATTGCATTTAAGAAAGACATAATAGCAAAATATGAAGGAGGTGTGCTGGCGAGGGCAGGGGTGCTCATACTTTTTTCAGCAAGGGAGCTACTTTTGAAATGACCAAGTCAAAATGATCTACTCATTATATTTATTGAGAAATATAGTAAATATTATTGCAATTTACGTTGATGTATATTTGCATATGTTGCACAACACAAGATAGTTATGTCAATTGTTTGTCATTACCTGAGTTCACTCTGATGACGAGACAACCGCACTTGAAAATGTCAGCGTGAAAAAAGTAATCCTCTCATTCCATATGAAAGTGATACGTTTTTTCTTCTTACTTGGTCCAGCTCTTCCACTTTTTTATACTCTATCTTACGTTTAAGGGGAAAAACCGAGCGAAAAATTAGGATGTAACTAACGACATCCTTGTTCACTTTGCAACGAACGGGCGTTGTTTGAGCTCGCAGTCAGTCTCTCAATGAGATGTCATTTGATTGGATCTCCGGTGTATCAATCAAGTAAAGGGATGGCTGATTGGCTGACGTCGAGTTTTTTTTTCAAAAGAACTCCACTTGATTTGTTAAGCGTCAGTTCCTGACAATGTCACATCACCTTGTCTTGCGATGTACCAATAGTACCATGGAGATCGATTGGTCAATCACAATCGACGTATTGAGCACCCCTCCTCGGGAATACAACATTGCGAAATCTACGATCAGTACGCTATTAAAGAATAAGGAGGCTGTGAAATCTACTCATATGGCTATGGGAGTGAGAGCAAGTGTCATTGGATAGATATTTTAAAGGACAACCGACGTCTCCGGACAAGTTGTGTCCATAATGTGTAAAATGGCTTCAAATTACTTCTACTGAGCGTATTTTACAAATATTCCACTGCATATAGCTATATTTTACGTTTTAAGACTTGCGCTGAATATTCAGGAAGCCTGGTTTTTGAATTGGTGACGAGTCAGTACGTGACGTCACTAAAGGACCGTCCTTGACCGTAAAAAAGACGCATTGTAGCGGTCCTTCCATTACGTCAATGTACTTTGCTGTACTTGTTTAGTCTGGGGACCTCGTGTTGCACCCAAAAGCCACCAGAAGGCCAGAAGAGGGCGTCCAAGCACCTTATAAGGAATTTATCAGCCTGTGGAAGCGGAGGTGGCCACTGGAGGTCGCCATTTTGTGCCTCTTTTTTTTGGGTAAGAGATTTTCCCCCAATGTTGCCTCAAAATGGCACATATAATTCTTTAATCGATTGCAAACATGTATGCTTTCCTCTTCAGAACTATTTGACTCATATTCATAACTGGATGTGGGAATAGAGGGAAAAAAAAGCTGGCTGCCATTTCAGGAGCTCCATGAACCGGCTCGTTCGCAAATGACACATGACTCATTGTGGCGTTACGTGTGTTTCTCGAAAAATAGTTCGTATGCCAAGATTATATTATCGCGAATTTAACGTTCGTAAGGTGAAAAGTTTGTGAGCTAAAGCGTTCGTAAGCCGAGGTATCACTGTACTGTATGTCGTGTGAATTTATTTTTGTTTTATATTTCCACGTTCAGTGTTTGACTTAACATTCCATTAAAAAAATATAGCACTGACGCAACTTACGACCAAATTCAACTTACGGACGACCGCTCGGAGCATATCTCGTTCGTAAGGTGGGGAGCATCTGTATATATGAATCGCTGAAAGCAGAAGAAGTCACTTCACTGTGAATAACAAGCACCTGACGCTGCGTTGTGAGTTCATCCTGCAAAAGGCGCGATCATGGTCGTTAGACATCACAAAAACGGCTGTCAAATTATTCTCAAATGGAAAACATGCACACAGACAACTTGTACAACTGTGTACAATCATTTTTTTCTGGCCTATGAGTCTTTTTTTTTTCATTTTAAAGAAATTGAAGAGGCCACAATGTGCGGGCTTCAGGCGCACCGCATGGAAAATGCAGCAAGGGACCATCCTCTGGTTTTCTCGCGACTTCCATTCGGTGCGACCAATCCCCCTTTTTTTGGGGGGATTACTGCGCTTCCTCGTGCTCCTCGCTAATGCATTGCTCCCAGGCGTGTTTGCCCTGCTCATCCCTGTGGCCGTGGGGGGAGTGGAAGATCCTGCGAGGCAGCGGAATGGGCTGAGGCTGCAGGTCCTCTTCCGGGATGCAACCTTCCCTCAGGTAGGGCTTCGGCGGGATGGCCGGGGGTTGAGGCCTGCGATAGGGGATGTGATGAGGACCGTGGGTGGGCGGGTGATGGTGAGCTGCAGGCCCGTGGGAGTGGTGGACGTCCAGCCCCTGGTGAGCATGAGTGTGAGGGTGCGAGTGAGGGTGCGAGGTTGGACTGCGGTAGTGGAAAGGGCGGACCGGGTCCACCGAGTCCATCTCTGCCGCGCCGTAGTGAATGTGCAGGTAGGAAGAGGCCAGGTAGTCATCGGGAGGCGACCACAGGTGGCTGGGTAGCGGCTCCAAGGCGTCATTCCTGATGGGACCGGGATCCGGATACTGACCGCTGAAGTTACTCTCGCTCAGGGATGAAACGCCGCTGCTGGCGCTGCCGGACAGGGTGGAGTTACTGCCGCCCAAAGCTGACTGAGGGCTGGTGGGGGAACCGGGAATTGGGTGAAGGGGTGACTGGAGGGAGACAAACACAAGTTGTTACCTTAAAGGACAACCGATATCATTTTTTTGTTTCCTAACTGACATCAGAAAAATTGTTTTATAGCATCTGAAATACCCAAAACACAAATGTCTTCACAAACAAAATAGCTAAAATCAAACAAAATAGCTAAAATCAAACAAAATAGCTAAAATCTTGCTAGTTATCTAGCTAGCTATTTATTAGCTATCTAGCTATCTAGGCAGCTATTAGCTAGATAGCTAGCTTTCTTTCTATTTGAGTTGTGAGTTTTGAAAGGCGCTAAGAAATGAAATTATTTTCTTTGTTTATTTATGATTGTTGGTACAGTAAAGTCTCGTTATATCGATATCGGATATATCGATAGTCCCGGTTATATCGATACTATTTCTATGCACGCACGGAGAAAATTACATGCAAACAGGGTCAGATATATCGATAGTTCCGGTTATATCGATATTTTTTCGGACTCCCTTGAATATCGATATTACGAGACTTTACTGTATTTATTTTGACTCCCAAATGTATATTTAAGGAAAAAAAAGAAGCTATCTAGCTGGCTGGGTAGCAGACGACTAGCTTGATAGCGAATAGCTAGCTGGCTATTCGCTATCTATTCGAGAGCTATTAGCTGGCTATTAGCTAGCTAGCGATCTATCTGGATGGCAATTAGCTATCTATTAGCTAGCTAGCTAGCTCGCTTTCTATCTGTTTCAGTTACTTCCGGGTTGAAAGCTTGTGACAAAAGTTGCATTTATAGTCCCATACCTGTCACCTTATACGTTTTCCCCGTATTTTATATGTTTTTTCATCATTTTGAATTGTGTACGCCGTATAAAAACAAAACAAACAAAAAAAACAACGATTTTAATAAGACCGATCTTGTCTTACCCATTTCGGCTCTAATCCGGATCGTCTCGGTCACTGGTAGCAAACGACAATGCGTTTGGCAATTATGAATATTTTCACGGTGTCCGCGGTATACCAGCAAAAGTTATCCTCGATCAGGCATTTCTTTTCTGTGGTTATCGTGTCTTTGTCGATGAAGCATGATATGCGCGTGCGCGTCACATTGTGTTCATTTGATTTTATATTTCCGTTTCCTTTGTTTTTATTCTATCTCTGTTTTTAATTCTTGCTATAAGTAAATAATTGTGTCGGATTGTGTTTGGGGGATTGCAATCATTAATAAGGGGAGCAAAAGTAATACTTGTATGTATATATTTCTGTCAATTATGAAAGCATAATGTGCGCATGCGCGGTAAACTGCATTTCCGCTTGTGTTTCATTTGAAATAATGTACGTGATTGAGATTAGACAGAATAAGAAGATATCATATTTAAATAAAAGTTTCATGCTGTTATATGCTTAGTCAACACTTGTGACTAAATACACAATTGAAGCACAGACAACCTGGGGTCAATCAGGTCAACAGACACAGCAAATTAAACTGTCAGCTTCACAGAATTTAAGCCGTGGGGAACTCCTTATCACAGGAGTAATTTAGGACTTCAAACTCCTTCACAGGAAGAGCTCATTAGCCAGGTTACAAATGTATCAGTTCATGGAAAACACAATGTTTTATTGCTTACAGCTATTGGTGCTCAGAACGTCCAGAGGCGTGGTATTATAATCAAGAAAACTATGTTTTACTAATGTATCACTTTAATTTGCATGTACTCTCAATCAATAGCTTGGCAGAGGGCCGCAGAATTCAGATGTATGTCATGGATGACTACGTTTCCTGCCGGCAGTAGGGGCAGTCTTTCGGGTTCCGAGTCTCTGTCCCGGTCCACAGTGTCTGACTGTCATATCTCTGACAGTACGGCATACTACAACTTTTATACGGGAATTGTAATCATTTAAAAGGGCAGCTATTAGCCAAGGTTGACAGGTATGTAGTCCGGTAGTCAAAATCATGATGATATCATACCTTTCGAAGCGAACGCACAGGCAGAGCAGGTGGAGGATCACTATTCTGGGAGTTAAATGCATCACAGTGCATCAGGAAGTGTCCTAGAAAAAAAAAACATACCATTGATGACAAAGCTTCTTTTTTTTAAATAACAAAAAAGCCATGTTTATTTTCTATTTTTGGGTTTGTACGACAAACATGGCCCCAATTCGGGAGTGTGCAACTATATCAGGAAAATGGACTGTGCTAAAATGTGCTGTTTGTTCATAAGTTGCTTCAGTGCTTCAATATTTTGTATGGAATATATGTTGAAGGCTTATATAAGTATTTTTCAAGGACAACCGACACCTCCGGACAAGTTGTGTCCATAATTTGTAAAATGGCTTCAAATGACTTTTACTGAGCGTATTTTACAAAGATTCCACCGCCTATAGCTATATTTTAAGACTCGCGCTGAATATTCAGGAAGTCTTGTTTTTGAGTTGGTGACGTCACGGTAGGTATTATCACTGACCGAGAACGTGACACACAGTACGTTTTGGGTACTTTGTTTGGTCTGAAAACTTTGTGTTGATCCTTGTTGATGGCGAAATTAGAAGGAAAACACATAAATAACACGATGGGGAATCGTTGTGTGTTACATCAAGACTACTATTTGATACTAGTTGACAAATTCCCAGCAGACAAATCAGCCCATTTCCAACGGAGCTTGGGCGCCATCTTGTGCCTTTTCTGGGACGCTAAATTTCAGTCCAGATGCCTCAAAATAACACGGAATGACTTCTTTAATCGATTGCAAACATTCATGCTTTCCTCTTTAGAACTATTTGAATCATATTCATAACTGGATGAGTAACATGAAAGCATGTTCTCCGAATCTGAAGCCATTGTTTTGATTCTTCAGGAAAGACGTCTTGGCATGACGTCACGAATAAGGGGGCGGGACCTTCTGAAACTGGCCATTTCCGGTTTCATTTTGAAGTAGTTTTTGGACAGTTTAAGTCATTTTTATTGGTGTTTTTTCATTTGAGTAAAAATATCAGCCTGCGTGTTTTGGGTATTTTAGATGCTATAAAACGTTTTTCTGATGTAAGTTAGGAAACAAAAAAAATGTTGTCGGTTGTCCTTTAAGGCAGTGTATTAGCTAACTAACTATCTAGCTAGCTGGCTATTAGCTATCTAGCTATCTAAGTGGCCAGCTATCTATCTCTCTATCTGTTGGCTATCTATTAGCAGGCTAGCTAGCTTTCTATCTATTTACTTCTGGGTTGAGTGAACGCTAGCGCGTGTGGCTGCCGCTGCTCACCCACAGAAAAACTGATCCTGTGACTGTAAAGTGACCTTGAGAGTTTTGTAAGGCGCTTATAAATCAAATGTATTATTATTACCTGGTGGGAAAGATCGAGGTGGGACTGGGGGCATAATGACACCTCCAGAAGAAGTTGGCATGTAGGACACCTGGTCCCTGTTCTCTCCATCCAGGTTCCAGTTGTTGGTAGCATTCGGAAACACTGCAGGCAAAAGTAAAGGATGGATCATGTAATACAATACAATACAATACAATACAATACAATACAATACAATACAATCGCTCCTCATCCGAGAAGCATTGTCAGCGAACTAAAGTTGTGCTGGTAGCTCTGGACCTATATACTGTATATCCCTAAACCTCTGCTTTGATAGATCCCTGCGCTAAAGTTAGGGGGAGCACGTAGGCTTAGTGTTGCCGATGAGGTGATACCAGAGCAAATGTGGCAATCAATACCAGTCATAGAACATAATCAGACAGAATAAAAGAATCAGATTAGCTTCAGGCCTATTAAAGCAGAGTCGTAAGTCAAACGGTCGTAAGTCAAACGGTCGTAAGTCGAAATCCAATCAAAATGGCCGACGTGACGTTTAAAGGACAGGATCGGTTTTTATTACTGTATAACTGTACCTGTACTGTATACAAAACTGTTTACTGTACAGTTCATTCATACATTTTATACTTACCTTTTAGTGTCATTTATATCATTTTATATTTCACATTATCAATTTATATTCTATATTTAGATTTTATATACCGGGTTAAAGAAAACACTTATTCGTAAAGAATACAGCATTATTACAGTATTAAGACAACATATAAATCCCTCTAAGATCGCTCTGCAGAATCACGCTGCAGAATTCAGGCGTCTGTCATGAATGGCTGCGTCTCCTGCCGGCAGTAAAGACAATCTTTCTAGGTTCGAGTCTTTGTCCACAGTGTCCGATCGAACATCTCTGACACTCGGATATCGTTAAGAGGCAACGACATCGACCATCTCAAAGGTAAATAAAACGACTTTATTATACAGTACAGTTGATTTCTTTCATTACAATACTATAGCAAATTTATTATATATAAAATAAGGTAGATTGTTGTGTAGTTTTAAGGCTTATTTAGTAGAAAAATTATGTTTTATGGGGACCTGGGAACGGATTATTGTAATTTTTAATGGTTTCTTATGGGAAATAAATGTTTGACAGACGAACTTTTCACCATACACACACTTTATAGCAGGGGTGTCAAAGTCATTTTTTGTCGCGGGCCACATTGTAGTTATGGTTTCCTTTCGAGGGCCGTTATGAATTTGGGGAACCCATTAGAATGTTTAAATCCTTGAAATATTACATATAGAGCACACAGCAAATTAATGAATAACTCGTTTTCAAATCTGAAGTCAAGAATAATGACTTTTATTGTGGTTGACATCCAAAAATATGACATTTTAGCTCAGATTTTAGCAATCGTCATGGAATTTAACAAGTTTCATTTGCTTTCGCGGGCCGAAAAAAATGATGTGGCGGGCCGGATTTGGCCCGCGGGCCTTGACTTTGACACCTGTGCTATACCACATGTATTACATATAAAATAAGGTATATTGTTGTGTAGTTTTAAGGCTTATTTAGTAGAAAAATTATGTTTTATGGGGACCTGGGAACGGATTATTGTAATTTTTAATGGTTTCTTATGGGAAATAAATGTTTGACAGACGAACTTTTCACCATACACACACTTTATAGCAGGGGTGTCAAAGTCATTTTTTGTCGCGGGCCACATTGTAGTTATGGTTTCCTTTCGAGGGCCGTTATGAATTTGGGGAACCCATTAGAATGTATAAATCCTTGAAATATTACATATAGAGCACACAGCAAATTAAAACTCGTTTTCAAATCTGAAGTCAAGAATAATGACTTTTATTGTGGTTGACATCCAAAAATATGACATTTTAGCTCAGATTTTAGCAATCGTCATGGAATTTAACAAGTTTGATTTGCTTTCGGGGGCCGAAAAAAATGATGTGGCGGGCCGGGTTTGGCCCGCGGGCCTTGACTTTGACACCTGTGCTATAGCACATGTATTATATATAAAATAAGGTAGATTGTTGTGTAGTTTTAAGGCTTATTTAGTAGAAAATTATGTTTTACAGGGACCTGGGAACGGATTATTCTAATTTTTAATGGTTTCTTATGGGAAATAAATGTTTGGCAGACAAACTTTTCACCATACACACACTTTCTAGGAACCAATTCGGTTCGTAAGCTGCGGTATCACTGTATTTCACAAGCTTTGGGGCGTACCTTTCTCCGGCAGCGTCATGTGAGGATCTGCACACGGTTTGCAGGGGCTAACTTGTTGCAGTAAGGCACGCTGCAGCTGATTATTCTGCACAAAAAGGACAAATACTGTCAACTGGTCAGCAAAGGGCTTATGTTTGTCCCTCGTGTGATCTGGACACATTTCTACTTACCTGTCCGTTTTCTGCCATGTTGTAGTACATGGAATTGTTCACCCTCTCACGATGGGATGGGAGCAGGATCATCACTTCCCTGTTGTGTTTAGCCTTGTCGGGCAAAGAGGGCGAGCCTGTGACGGGAAAGGATTAGGAGATGTAAAATGTCAAGGGGAAGTAAATATGTTGCTGGCGTAAGGACGAAAAAAAACACGCTTCGACATGATATATTTTCATATTTTCAAAAATGTCATGGTATATCGTGACATACCTCTGGCACTCGAGGGAGCAGAGTTTATAATTTGGGAAGAGTTGGAACGTATCGAGCTGAGACTGGAGGACGAAGGGCTCGGCTGCAAAAGCAAAATACATGAATGAGTAAGCGAGTATGATACAAGTGAAGTGAACTACCAACTCATTTCAAAATAAGACGGATTTTGGAAAATGGTGAGCAGCGAAAAAAAAATAATAAAAATAAACAAATAAACACTTGCATGAATGAATAAATAACTAAATAAATAAATAAATAAATAAATAAATACATAATACAATAAATAAATAAATATTTTCCTTTCGGCTTTTCCCCTCAATAAATAAATAAATAAATAAATACATTAACAAGTGAATAAATAAAATAATAAATACATACACAAATAAATAGATTGTTAAATAAATAAATAAAACAATAAATAAATAGTAATAATAATAATAAAAATAATAATAATAATATAATAATATAATAATAATAATAATAACACAATAATAATAATAATAATAATAATAATAATAATAATAACAATAATAATAATAATAATGTGAAATGTAAATGTCTCCACTGCGAGACTAATAAAAATCCAATCCAATCCAAATAAATAATTGAATGAATAAATAAATTAACAAGTAAATAAATAAAATAATAAATAGATAAATAAATAGATTGATGAATAAAGAAAGAAATGAAACAATAAATAAATAGATTGTTAAAAAAATACATAGTACAATAAATAAATAGATTGATAAATAAAGACATAAATAATTGAATGAATAAATAAATGAACAAGTAAATAAAGAAAATAATAAATACATCAATAAATAAATAGATTCATAAATAAATAAAACGATAGATAAATTGATTGACAAATAAATGCATAATACAATAAATAAATAGATTGATAAATAATTGAATGAATAAATAAATTAACAAGTAAATAAAGAAAATAATAAATACATCAATAAATAAATAGATTGATAAATAAATACATAGTACAATAAATAAATAGATTGATAAATAATTGAATAAATAAATTAACAAGTAAATGAATAAAATAATAAATAAATAAATAGATTGACAAATAAAGAAAGAAATAAAACAATAAATAAATAGATTGTTAAATAAATACATAATACAATAAATAAATAGATTGATAAATAAAGACATAAATAATTGAATGAATAAATAAATTAACAAGTAAATAAAGAAAATAATAAATACATCAATAAATAAATAGATTGATAAATAAATACATAGTACAATAAATAAATAGATTGATAAATAATTGAATAAATAAATTAACAAGTAAATGAATAAAATAATAAATAAATAAATAGATTGACAAATAAAGAAAGAAATAAAACAATAAATAAATAGATTGTTAAATAAATACATAATACAATAAATAAATAGATTGATAAATAAAGACATAAATAATTGAATGAATAAATAAATTAACAAGTAAATAAAGAAAATAATAAATACATCAATAAATAAATAGATTGATAAATAAATACATAGTACAATAAATAAATAGATTGATAAATAATTGAATCAATAAATTAACAAGTAAATTAATAAAATAATAAATAAATAAATAGATTGACAAATAAAGAAAGAAATAAAACAATAAATAAATAGATTGTTAAATAAATACATAATACAATAAATAAATACATTGATAAATAAAGACATAAATAATTGAATGAATAAATAAATTAACAAGTAAATAAGAGAAAATAATAAATACATCAATAAATAAATAGATTGATAAATAAATACATAGTACAATAAATAAATAGATTGATAAATAAAGAAATAAATAATTGAATGAATAAATCAATGAAAAAGTAAATAAATAAAATAATAAATACATGAATAAATAAATAAACAGATAAATGGCATTTCCATCCATTTCACTGCCCAAAAATCATTTGAGATATGAGTATTTTAATTCACAAGCACAGTCACAGAACTCACAACTCAAGATACCCATCTGTGTATTTCTAAACCTTACACCACAATAAAGCATCAGTGTTTAAGAATCACGAAATCAAATTGAGAACACAAAAAGCCTTACCTGCATGTGTATGCCCTCTTCAGGGTGATCCCCCATCAGACCTTCCGTCATGATGGCCAAATTTCCTGTTCCTGTCTCGCTCGACGTGTGAGAGGACAGCGAGGAGGACGAGTGACGGATTGAACCTTGCAGGTTCAGAGGGCTGCACGAGATAATTGGAGAGAAGGGTGTTTCTTCGTTGTCTAAGCAACGGTCTCAGGCAATAGAAGTGGTTGAAAAACTTGATTGTTGATTTGGATTAATGAAAAGCAGCTAGCAGGGGACAGTGTGAGTGAAGGTATTATCGTCGAGAAAGCACGGCAACATCACTCGGATATCATCAAGAGGCAACCTGGAAATTCGTCATCCATTGACAACTACCATCACAAAGGTAAATAAAACGACGTTATTATACAGTACAGTTTATTTCCTTAATTACAATACAAAAGCACATTTATTATACATAAAATAAGGTATATTTTGTGTAATTTTAAGGCTTATTTCATAGAAAATTACTGTTTTATGGGGACCTGGGAACGGATTATAGTCATTTTAATGGTTTCTTATGGGGAATAAATGTTTGGAAGACAAACTTTTCACCTTACACACACTTTCTGGGAACCAATTAAGTTTGTAAACTGAGGTATCACTGTACATGATTCAGCAGTAACAGCTTTCATGGGAGGGAAATGAAAATTGCAGCAAAATCTCACGAGCCATGAAACCCACAAAAAAATGAACCACCGTGTAGTGACTATTCTGTTTTAAAGGGCAACCGACGCCTAATTTGTAAAATCTCTTCAAATGAATCCTACTGAGCGTATTTTACAAAGATTCCACCGCATATAGTTATATTTTACGTTTTAAGACTCGCGCAGAATATTCAGGAAGTCTTGTTTTCGAGTTGATGACGATCCTCAGTGACGTCACGGAGGGAACGCCCCTGACCGAGAAAACGACACACAATGCATTTTGTGTACTTTGTTTGGTCTGAAAACTTCGTGTTGATGGCGAAATTAGAAGGAAAAAAAACATAAATAACGCGATGGTGAATCCTTGTGCGTTGCACCAAGACTACTATTTGATACTAGTTGACACAAATTCCCAGCAGACAAATCAGCCCATTTACAATGGAGCTTGGGCGCCATCTTGTGCATTTTCTGGGACGCTACATTGGAGTCCAGACGCCTCAAAATGATACGGAAGGACTTCTTTAATCGATTACAAACATTTATGCTTTCCTCTTCAGAACTATTTGAATCATAATCATAACTGGATGAGTAACAAGAAAGCATCTTCTCCGAATCTGAAGCCATTGTTTTGATTCTAGAGCAAGGCAAAGACGTCCTTGCGTGACGTCACGAACAAGGAGGCGGGACCTTCTGAAACTCTGCATCTCCGAGGTCATTTTGAAGTAGTTTTGGGACACTTTAACTCATTTTTATTGGTGTTTTGCATTTGACTAAAAATATCATACTGCGTGTTTTGGGTATTTTAGATGCTATAAAACGTTTTTCTGATGTCAGTTAGGAAACAAAAAAGTGTTGTCGGTTGTCCTTTAAGGATGGGTCATTTTTTTGAGGAAATCCTTCATTTGAATTTGAGCTCAGCGTACGGTGTAGATGTCCACAGGTGTGTGTTGGGTGACTGACCTGTGTCTGTGTACGAGCCTGAGACTCTCAGGGCTCATGTGACTGTGAGAGGAGAGGACGCCTCTGGGAAAATTGACCCCGGAGCAGCCAGCAGGGCCAAACCGGTCCACGCCGGGCACACCCTGCTGTGTACCAAAAATATACTGCTCTGAATATTTATACTGCTCAAAATGTAACAATCACGTTAACGGTACAAGCCGAAAAGGTGATCACGCTTCAAATGTGATGAATTGCCATGGCATAATGTCTCATGCCGGAACTCACGTGGTGCAAACCGGTCCTCATCATGTGGAACTGGTCCACTAGCTTTTTGTGCAAGGGACGCATTTCCGGGTGAACCAGCTTTTCGTGGACAGCCAAACCCACCCCAAGAATGTGGACCTAGAGCAAGAAATCAAACAAATGTATAAGTTTAACTCGTTCACTGCCATTCCGGAATTTATTGGGGAATTGAAAATATGACGTGGACCTCAGTTCATTAATTTTTTCGGGTTTTGTTTTCAAAGGTCAAAGGTCAAAGTCAGCTTTATTGTCAAATACGCTAATATGCATGACATACAGCACAGATGATGTTTTTCTCGCTGGGACTACCGATAAAGCGCTGGTCAGCCCTCTGGTAATGTTTTGTCTCTTCCACAAGGGGGCAGCATTCCACTATTTTTCATGTTAGGGCGTTGTAATAATAATAATAATAATAATAATAATAATTGGATTTGCCTTTATTAGTCTCGCAGTAATAATAATATAATATATATATATAATTATATAATAATAATACATTTCATTTCATTTATAAGCGCCTTTCAAAACTCTCAAGGACACTTTACAGTCACAGGATATTTTTTTTCTGCGGGTGAGCAGCGGCAGCCACACGCGCCAGCGTTCGCTCAACCCGGAAGTAACAAAGTAAAAACAAAAAAACAAAACAACCTAAATAATAATAATAATAATAATAATAATAATAATAATAATAATTATAATACATTTCATTTATAAGCGCCTTTCAAAACTCTCAAGGACACTTTACAGTGACAGGATATTTTTCTCTGCGGGTGAGCAGTGGCAGCCACACGCGCCAGCCTTCACTCAACCCGGAAGTAACATAAAGTAAAAAAAAACTAAATAATAATAACAATAATAATAATAATAATAATAATAATAATAATAATAATAATAATAATAATAATAATAAAAAACACAAATAGCAATGCTAACAGTCTAAAATGGTCATCAGTGGGCCACGAAAAGAAATAATATATATGATATAATAACATAATATGATATAAGGCAGTACCATTTGTCCTTATTAAAATATGTATTACAAAAATGCCTTTTTTTTGGGGGGGGGATGGAAGCTCAATCTCACCTGCTCCTGCATCATGTCCTTGAGGTGCGTGATCCTTTCAGCATCCTCGGGATGACCGCTGATGTAGTCCTTGTCGAAAAATGCCTGTTCAAGAGCCAAAAGGTCAAAGCATGAAGAGAATACGACAATTCCGCACATGGGCCAGCTCTTTGTGACTATACCTCTTGGTATCTGGCGATGCCGCCATTCACCGCGGCATCAATGACCCCGTTGAGGCACATGCTGAGCGAGTTGATGTTGCCGTGATGTTGTCTGTGCTGGTACTGGCTGATCAGAGTGCGTAACTCCTGGGTTTTATTTTCCACCACGTATATGGCATTCTCCAGAGGGCTCACCTCCACCTGCGAATGTAGTTCTTGTTTTGTTTTTTTCTCATTTATTTCAAGCAACAGAATTTTACAAAGACACACAAGGAGATATGCAATTACCGTATTCTTCGGTGTCACTTTTTTGTTTCTTAACTGACACCAGAAAAATGTTTTATAGCATCTAAAATACCCAAAACATGCAGTATGATATTTTTAGTGAAGGGCAAAACACCAATAAAAATGACTTAAAGCAGGGGTGTCAAAGTCATTTTTTGCCGCGGGCCACATTGTAGTTATGGTTTCCTCTCGAGGGCCGTTATGAATTTGGGGAACCCATTAGAATGTTTAAATCCCTTCAAATATTACATATAGACCACACAGCAAATTAATGAATAACTCGTTTTCAAATCTGAAGTCAAGAATAATGACTTTTATTGTGGTTGACATCCAAAAATATATGAAATTTTGGCTCAGATTTTAGCAATTATCATGGAATTTAACAAGTTTGATTTGCTTTCGCGGGCCGAAAAAAATGATGTGGCGGGCCGGATTTGGCCCGCGGGCCTTGACTTTGACACCTGTGACTTAAAGTGTCCAAAATCTGCAAAAAATTGAGCTGCGAATTGGGCATTTTCAGAAAGTCCCGCCCCCTTTTCGTGACGTCACGCCAAGACGTCTTGCATTGCTTGTGAATCAAAACAATGGCTTCAGATTCGGAGAAGGTGCTTTCTTGTTACACATCCAGTTATGAATATGATTCAAATAGTTCTGAAGAGGAAAGCATACATGTTTGCAATCGATTAAAGAATTTATTTGGGCCATTTTGAGGCAACATTGGGGGACAATCTCTCACAAAAAAGAGGCACAAAATGGCGACGTCCTGTGGCCACCTCCGTTTCCACAGGCTGATAAATTCCTTATATGGCGCTTGGACGCCCTCTTCTGGCGGCTTTTGGGTGCAACACGAGGTTGTCAGACCAAACAAGTACAGCAGAATACATTGACGTGATGGAAGTACTGCTACAATATGTCTTTTTTTTTCGGTCAGGGGCGTTCCTTTAGTGACGTCACGTACGAACTCGTCACCAACTCAAAAACAAGACTTCCTTTAAAGGACAACCGACACCTCCAGACAAGTTGTGTCCATAATTTGTAAAATCATTTCATATGACTTCTACTGAGTGTATTTTAATAAGATTCCAGCGCATATAGCTATATTTTCCACGTTCCAGTAAATACGACACACAACGATGTTACTCACCACTTCTCTCCTTTCCACCTCGGCCCAGCGGGAGATGCCCGGGAGAGGGCGGGAGAGGATTAGCGTGGTTCTCTCAATCCACAGGCTCTGTTGAATCAAGTAGAAAATAGAAACAATGGGGTCACTGTGTCAAAGTTGGCTAAATGGGCAACAGCCATGAAAGGTGTCACGTCAATTCACCAGCAAGGTGAAGACTTGACGTGAAAGGCTCTTGGTTGCATAATTAGGTCACTGTGGCATGCTGCCCGTGTCCCGTATACTCATATAAAAGCATGCAGTTTATGGATCATGTGATTGTAAAGTGTGATTAATGCAAGTGTTTGAAGTAAAAAAAAAAAAAATAATAATAATAATAATAATAATAATAATAATAATAATAATAAAAATATTATTATTATAGAAACATTATTATTATTAGTAATAATGATAATAATTATATATAATAACAATAAAAATATTATTATTATTATTATTATTATAATGATTAAAATATTTAATTAATTATAATTCTAATAATACTTAATAATCATCATCATCATCATCATCATAATGATCATAGTAATAATAATAATAATAATAATAATAATAATAATAATAATAATAAGATTTAGGCTTGCTGCCCTAATAATAACAACAACAATAATAATAATAATAATAATAATAATAATAATAATAATAATAATAATAATAATAATAATAATAATAATAATAATAATAATAATACATGTTATTTATAGGCGCCTTTCTAAACTCACAGACACTACAGTTACAATATAATATATTTTTTTCTGCGGTAAGAATAAAAATAATTGTCTTATCCAAATTAAATCAAAATTTTGAATTTCCCTGTAAAGAGTGAGTAAAGCAAGTGTTTTAAGTGAAATGATAATAATAAATAATAATAATAATAATAATAATAATAATAATATTATATTATATAATTATTATTATAGTATTATTATAATTATTAAGTAATTATTATAATAATAATAGTATTATTATTTGCTATATTAAATAAAAAATAGTTATAATGTTTATAATATGTAATTAATTATAATACTATTAAATAATATATATAATATACATTATATTATATATATCTATATAATTATTATATATATCTAATAAATATAATATATAATAATATTATATAATATAATACTATTAAATATATACTATTGCTACTACTGCTACTACTACTACTACTACTAATAATAATAATAATAATAATAATACATGTTATTTATACGCGCCTTTCTAAACTCACAAAGACACTACAGTTACAATATAATATTTTTTTCCTGCTCCATCTAAATTCCGACAACGACGTCCTCACCGTACCCTGAACTCATTTTCACGATCTTTGGGGCCCTTGTGGAAAGGCCTGTCATAGTGGAAGCGGCTGACGTTGTTTATGCGGTAGAAACTCTTGATCCTCTCGGGTACGCGTTCCAGTTGAGGAACATCTGAGATGTCTGACACTGGAGTCACTGCATAGATCTGCAAATCTATATGCTACGTGTCAAGGAACATATTGACAGGCTGGTGGTATGAAAGCTACAAGATTACTTGTATGGATTTATATATATATATATACACACACACACACAGACACAGGCGACCAGGCTGAGGACACCCTGAATTGGTGGTCCTGAATTCTGAAACTATTTTGAGTAATCGTATTATCTGGTCATCTTCAGCTAAATGTATCACGTGTGTTTAAGGCGAAAAGTGTGTATTCCAAACATTAATTTCCCATGGGAAACCATTAAAATGAGGATAATCCGTTCTTAGGTCCCCATAAAACATAATTTTCAACGTAATAAGGCTTAAAACTACACACAATATACCATATTTTATGCATAAGTATTGTTCTATGGTACTATAATTAAAAAAATAAACTGTACTGGATGATTAAGTCGTTTTATTTACCTTTGTGATGGTCGTTGATGGCTATCACTGTATTTCAAAAATCATAGCATTTGAACAAGGTTGTGTAGTCTTTTTTACACCCACTGTAAGTTTGACACTCCGGTGAAGCAGTTACATCACCCTCTTATGTATTTGAATTGAGCTTTTTTTGCAACCCTAACATGACTTCTATGATCCATATTCTGACAAAAACAGAACAAGAACAATGCATCGGTAGTGGGATAAAATGGCCACAGGGCAGTGAGTGGGATACACTGAGCATCACTCTGCAGGATGGTGTCATCGGGTTGGTTGGGATGCTGCATGGCGATAGCTTGTGGAAATTCTCCCAGCATCCTTTGCTGGAAGTCCTCCAACCGTTCATAGTCATAGCCACGACAGACAAACTCTTTGTTCTGAAAAGAGGCAAAGCGAAAATCAAATGAACCAGAGTTACACGCGGACAAAGTAGCTCAAGGGGCATCTTGAACGGTGGGATCATAAATATACAAAAAATAAGGAGTATTTTGAGTAGAAAGTAAACAATGAAAAATGCTCTTCTCATTTAGAACAGAGAACATACAAGTCTTTTTTGTCACGGTTTGCAAGGTGGTGATGGCAGTTGTGGATCCCAAAAAGCAGGCAGGAGGGAGAAATTGTATTAAAATAAAGTCAACAGGAACAAAAATCTTCTGGAAGCAGTCCCATGAAGGGCGGGGTACTATCATGATCTGGTTGGCGACCAACTGGTGGCGCTGTCGGCCCCGCCAGCACCTGCACAGGTGCTGGTCGTCCCGATCAGTGGCGGAATGCCACGTTCGGATTGGCGACCAATGGGTAGCGCTGTCAGCCCTGCCTACAGCCTCACAGGTGATGGTCGTTACAATCAGTGTCGGTCAAAAGGACTCCCGGCACGACCATTCGGGGTCAGGTCATTGTATGCATGTGTATGCATTGTGCATTGTGTATGCATTGTATGCTGTGCATGTGTTTGATTCATCTTGGCTGACTTTTACTCTTAGTCTTTATTTGATACGTTGTATTATTCTGTTCAAATGATTTTAACGTTTTAGATTTTGTTCCTGTTGACTTTATTTTAATAAAACTTCTCAAACACAACCTGCTGCTCCTCGTCCCTGCCTGCTTTTTGGGATCCACACCTTGCAAACCGTGACATTTTTAACTTCGGGCCTCATACAAAGAAATGAACCTTACCTTAAGTTTGTGAAACATAGCATATTTTCCGGTGTATAAGGCGCACCGGAGTATAAGGTGCATGCCCAAAGAATGGTGTATTTTTCATATGTAAGGCACTCTGGAGTATAAGGCGCACCCCCAATATATATAAATATTATTTAACATATAAGGCGCACCTGCGTATAAGGCGCAGGGTCATCTTTTGAAGAAAATCAAGGCTTTCAGGTGCGCCTTATACACCGGAAAATACGGTACTAAAAAAAAGACTGCATTTGAACTTCAATGAATTTTAATGAAAACCAGAAATTCTTACCCTGAGGAAGAAGGGAAACTTCCTGCCATAGAAGCCCATTCGAAAAAATTCAGGTTCAATCCGCTGCTGTTCAATAATGTTGTCATAGTAGGCTGCCTCCATTTTCTTCCATAGAATATCATGGGATGAAAATAGCAGAGTTAGTGGGTGAATACAGTGATACCTCGGCTTACGAGTGCTATAGCTCACGAACTTTTCGCCTCACGAACATTAAATTCGCGAGCATATAGTCTTGGCTAACGAACTAGTTTTCGGAGGCCGAACCAAACCACACAGCGCCACGGTGGCTGGCGGACTAGTTTTCCACACCCACTTTCTTTGAGTGCAGACATGGTTTGTTATCGAGTGGAGTACCTTTGCTATTATGGGACTGAAAAAGAACCCACCATAAGCCAAAGAGGTCACAAAAGAAAATTATGGTCGAGCAGAAGAAGGAGATTATCGAAAAACACGAACGAGTTGTGCGTTTGTATGACTTAGCGTCCCAGTACCAGTATGCTAAATCGACCTTTGCTACGTGTGGCTAAGGGTGTTTCTCGCCTGGCAGTGAGATTTTTCGCACATGATAATTTTGACTGAGGGCGCCGCTGAGGTGTGACCCGGTGCCAAACGACCAGCGCCGATTTTCGTTTTGATATATTTATTCTTTTTTTCTGCTTTAATGTCCCTAATTAGTCTCTTAGAGGTTGGTGGTGATCACTGTAAATGACACACATACACATTTCAATTTTAATTATACTAAAAAAATAAAACGTTTAGTTTCCCAAACGACTTGCTTGCGAATTATGGATTTTAAGCAAAGCTGGTTATCAAGTTGGCTATATATTAGCTATCTTGCTAGCTAGCTGGCTGTTAGCTATCTAATAGCTAGCTTTCTATCTATTTGAGTTATTTCAAGTGATTTTGAGTGAACGCTGGCGCGTGTAGCTGCCGCTGCTTACTGAGAGAAAAAAATTTATCCTGTGACTGTAAAGTGTCCTTGAGAGTTTTGAAAGGTGCTTAGAAATAAAATGTGTATTATTATTATTATTATTATTATTATTATTATTATTATTATTATTATTATTATTATTTCTGTGTTGTCTAAGCAACGGTCTCAGGCAATAGAAGAGGTAAGAAAAAAAGCAGCTAGTATGGGACAGTGTGAGTGAGGGTATTATCGCCGAGAAAGCACGGCAACTTCACTCGGATAACATCAAGAGGCAACGACATCAATGACCATCACAAATCTAAATACAATAAATTTATTATACAGTACAGTCTATTTCTTTAATTACAATACAATAGCACATTTATTATACACAAAATAATCTCTATTTTGTGTAGTTTTAAGGCTTATTTAGGAGAGAATTATCTTTTATGGGGACCTGGGAACGGATTATTCTCGTTTTTAATGTTTTTTATGGGAAATAAATGTTCGGCAGATGAACTTTTCACCTTACACACACTTTCTGGGAACCAATTAAGTTCGTAAGATGAGGTATCAGGTAAGCAGCACACATGTGACTTACCCGTATCCAGCTGAGGCTCTGATAATCGTACAATGTCTCATACTGGAAAGCCAACTCCCGACACAGAGAGATGCCATATTCCCAACACTGGAAGACAAAATACAAGGAAAGTTGAATTCTTCATTAAAAAAATGACGACTTTGACCAAAAAAAAATACAGAAAAAAATAACATATTTTCCGGTGTTTAAGGCGCACCCAAAAGCCTTCATTTTCTTCAAAAGATGACCTTATGCCTCATACGCAGATGCACCTTATAAGTGAAGTAATATTGAGCCACAACAGGTCTCGCAACTACTATCAGCAGCCACGGACTCCATTTCCCTCATGTAGAAGAAGTGGTGCGTAACTCCAGCTTCTACTGTAGCGCCTTATAATGTGGTGTGTCTTGTGATTGGCACACTTTTATATATTTAAATATTATATTTGGAAAACATTTTTCATTCATTGAAAGTGCACCTTATAGTCAGGTGCGCCTTATATTTGAAAAAAGTTTGAAAATACACCATTCATTATGGGTGTGCCTTATAGTCCGGTGCGCCTTATACACCGGGGGGTTAAACATTAAAGAGACAGGCAGACAGAGAGAGTGAGAAAACACACACACTAAAGGGAGATGACAGAGCTTGAAACAAAAAAACAAGAGTGTGAGAATAGTGAGAAAATGGAAAGAAAACAGTTAAAATATCCCATATATTTTAACTGTTTTTAAAATATCCCATATATTTTAACTGTTTTCTTTCCATTTTCTCACTATTCTCACACTCTCACACTTTTGTTCAGGCTCCACAAATAACCCGCACAAGTCATCTGTACACTTGATGCAAAAAGCTATCAAACCAGCTAAACAGATCACAATTGATGAAGAACTAGATACAATTATCACAGAGAAAGCACCTACAAGGGATCATTCCTCAAGATAGTGAAAGAAGATGGCTACCTTCCTCATCAAGTGTTTAATGCTGAGGAAACCAGACACTCCATTCCATCAAGCTATTAACGACCATTACAAAGGTAAATAAAATGACTTTATTGTACAGTACAGTTTATTTCTTTAATCATAATACTATATAACATTTATTATACATAAAATAAGGTATATTTTGTGTAGTTTTGAGGCTTAGAAAATTAGAAAGTATAAAATTTTGTTTTATGGGGACCTGGGAACGGATTATCCTCATTTTAATGGTTTCCTATGGGAAATTAATTTTTGGGATACACACTTTTCACCTTACACACTCATTCTGGGAACCAATTAAGTTCGTAAGTCTAGGTCCCACTGTATGAGGCGCTTCGTACTATAAGGTGCACCTTCAATGAATCAAAACCACCCTGGCGGAGAAAGCGACACACAATGCATTGTGGGTACTTTTTTTTTCATCTGAAAACACCATGTTGTTTGAGAAATTAGAAGGAAAACTACATAAATAACGCAATGGTGAATCGTTGTGTGTCGCAGCCAATTGTGGTAACACGCATCAAGAACAAATTCCCAGCGGACAAATCAGCCCATTTCCAATGGAGCTTGTGCGCCCTCTTGTGCATTTTCTGGGCGCTACATTGAAGTCCAAATGGCTGGAATTGATACGGAAGGACTTCTTTAATCGATTGCAAATGTGTATGATTTCCTCTTCAGAACTATTTGAATCATATTCATAACTGGATGAGTAGCAAGAAAGCATCTTTTCCGAATCTGAACTCTCTGAAGCAATTGTTTTGATTCTGGAGCAAGGCAGTGTGTGACCAATAGTGACATCACGAACCAGGGGGCGGGACTTTCTGAATCTGCCCAGTTTTCAAACTCATTTTGTGGCAGTTTTGGCAACTTTAAGTCATTTTTATTGGTGTTTTGCATTTGACTAAAAATATCAGCCTGCGTGTTTTGGGTATTTTAGATGCTATAAAACTGATTTCTGATGTCAGTTTAGAAACAAAAAAAATGGTGTCGCTTGTCCTTTAAAGTTCAATTGTCGGTTTGCTCAAGCTCAGGTTTGCCTTACCTTGCCCTTATTGAAGTAATGAAGAATTTTTCGACTCAAGTTCTCTTTGCGTTGCCACTCGCTCTGGCAGGGATAATGGAGGAAATCCCTCAGGGGTCGGTCCTCCCAATGGAGCAGCTCCCAGTAGAGTAACAGGGTGAATGCGGCTTCTGTTAGCAAGGATACACGCTTTCAGGATGAAAGTGTTAGAAGATGTGCACGATGGGATTTTCATATCTGGCCACAAGAGCATGGCGGAGCTTTGCCGACATTTCAGGCCATGTCAACGGATGTCAAAAGTCGCCTGGTGCGTAGCATAAACGTTTTTTGCTGTTTTAATGAGCAAAGGAGCAAGGTTCAACCACACAGATGAAATTATATCTGCTACACTGTGTCCCATCTGGAGCCAACATTTAGGACAGTACACTGCGTGTCATATTTTTTATTTTATGTACAGTGAGACCTCAGCTTACAAACACCTCAACTTACAAACTTTTTGTCTTACAAACGTCAAATTTATGAAAATTAAACCTTATAATAAGCACTATTTTCATAATACACAGCCAACGCGGCTGGCGGAGTGATCTTCGGCGGACGCACACGACTTTATTTTACAGCACAGCTTATTTCTTTAATTACAGTCGTCATGTAATGCGCCTCTCTTTCCAAACAGCAATTCCCTTTGTCCTTCGACCTCCAACGCCATTCAATCAAGCCATAAATGGCCATCACAAATGAAAATAAAGTGACTTTATGATACAATGCAGTGTATTTCTTTCATTACAATACAATAGCACATTTAGTATACATAGAATAAGGTATGTTGTGTGTAGATTTAAGGCTTATTTAGGTGAAAAGTATATTTTATGGAAACCCGGGAATGGATTATTCCCATTTTAATGGTTTCCTATGGGATTTTTTTTTTTTTTTTAGATACACACTTTTCGCCTTACACACTCTGTCTGGGAACCAATTAAGTTCATAAATTGAGGTCTCACTGTATTATTATTATATTTTTGCAGTCCTGTTCATAACAACAGATACTGCTGTCGCATTTCGGTTTGCGACCAACAGGTGGCACTGTAGGGCCCCGCTTGCAGCTGCTAAGGTGTTGGTTGTTTTCATCAGAGGCAGTTAAAAAAGACTGTGGGGGGTCACTGTTTGTTTTTGTTTTGTCATGTTTTACTCCTGGTTTTGTTTGCTACTTTGGACCTTTTTGTTTTGATGACTTTGTTGTTTGTTTGTTGTTCCTGCTGACTTAATTAAAATGCAATGTATTATTATTATTATTATTATTATTATTATTATTATTATTATTAAAATTAAACAAGTATAGGTTTTCTGATTCTGATTCTGAAAGCAGTCAGACAATAAAGCCCAAATTCATATACTGGATAGAAAATGTTTTGCGACAACAAATTCAAACCGCCCGTGCCACAAATATTGATGAAGCAGTGTCGATACCTGTGAAGTCTTCTGCTTGGAGGTGCATGTCACAAAGCTTATGGATGTAACGGATGTACATGTCCTCCTTGTTGACCTCCGATTTGTAGAAGTTCTGGGTGTGAGTTAAGAAAGGTCATTTCTTAAGGTCGCACAACAACGTGTGGACGCGGGCATGGCAAGGTTATTTATGCAGCACATTTCCGACACACGGAAATTCAATGTGCTGTATCACAATGTAAAGTATCACAAAATCCGTGATGGAATTTACATCACATTTAAACACGTAAAGAAAAGACTATGAATCAATTAAAATGATGCCTCACCATCAAGTTGACGGAGCCACCCTGTTTTTTATTCTCAACTTCATCTCCTTTCATGCAGTCCCTAAACAAACAAAATAAATAACGCTATTAAATAAATACAATACAATACAATACAATACAATACAATACAATACTGCATATTCATTTTACACACTGCACACATTCAGGCAAGCTAAATTAGCCCCTTTCCAAAAGAGTGAAACCCAGTGACGGGCCGTGGATTTGATTTCTAGGCCTTCAGTAGTGCTATGTCTGGTGTAATTTAAGTCCACTAGAAGCTACCATTAGCCAGGTAATAACTGACCAACCTTACTTAATGTTGTCCATTTTTGTCATGAAAAGTCCGTCTTAAAAATGGCTATAACAGTAAATCTACAAAATAATCAATTTCTTCTCCTCCTTCAGCTTTTGTGGGTTGACAAAACTGCAGAATTCATGGACAAAATGTAATTAAAATCAGTTCGTGATTCGGATATTTTTAGGCCAGCAGAGAAGGCTTTGCAAGGCCTTGACGGTCCGCCACTGGTGAAACATCCTTCAAGTGGAACAACTGTTGTTTCTTGTATTTTGACTGGTGGTTTTTTTTCATCCATTTTTTAGAAATTATAAATCGGCAGATTTTCATACTCGCGACTCTGTGGTATGTGTTAAAATAATGTCAATGTTACAAAAGTGTAAATTAGAAGTAAATAATACACAAAAATGCTTTCATTGTTTATATATACATTTAGTTAGCATAAAAATGTATGCTGTTTTTACATCTTCTTTTTGCTTCACCTTACAAATACCTATTTACTATTATTATTTATTTATTTATTTATTTATTTATTTATTATTTATTATTATTTAAAATTGCATTGTCTTTGTAGCTCTCTCTCTTGTTTCTATTTATAATTGTATTTTATTTATTGCATTCTATTTGCGATGGTATTTTATTTATTATCGTACCTATGCTTGTCCGTGACTGTAAAGTGTCCTTTAGAGCTTTAAAAGGCGCTTAAAATGTAATGTATTATATTATTATTATTATTATTATTATTATTATTATTATTATTGTTATTATTATTCCAAATGAACTGTCTGGATTGTGTCAATAGTTGATGTATTTATTTGTTTTATTTATTTTATTTATTATTATTATTATTATTATTATTAGTAGTAGTAGTAGTAGTAGTAGTAGCAGTAGTAGTTGTATTATTATTATTATTATTATTATTATTATTATTATTATTATTATTATTATTATTATTATTTCTGTGTAAGCTCTCAGTCGTACAGGAGTGGTCCATCGATGAGAAGGTTTCTTCAGCCGTCATCTGTACTTTATTATTATTATTATTATTATTATTATTATTATTATTATTATTATTATTATTATTATTACAAATGAACTGTCTGTATTGTGTCAATAGTTTATTTATTTATTTATGTATTTATTATTCTGTATTTAATTATTTATTTTATTTAATTATTTATTTATTATTCATTTAGTTTATTATTATTATTATTATTATTATTATTATTATTATTATTATTATTACAAATGAACTGTTCTTATTGTGTCAATAGTTGGTCAAAATCAGGAAATCGTGAGACTTAACATGTATGTATTTAGTTATGAACAAGTGTCCCGGTTCTTTTGCCTTTGCACTCTACGTGACTCTCAACATACCGGTAGTCCAGCAGTCGTTCCACAAGTCTAGTGACCGATGTGACAAACGAGATGCCCGTCTCTCTCCAGGTCTCCTGCTCTATCTTCTCCAGTAGACTGAGCACAAACAACGGCCACATGTCCTTAGTGAGGCTGTTAAGCTAAACTTAAAATTTTGTGGCAGCTCTGTAACTCACCTTGGGTAAGGTCCAAACAACTGAGTCCTAGGGTAAAATAGGACATGGAGAACAAAAAATATGGATATGTTTATTGGATGAGCTTTTTTGAAAATATTAAAATCTTGAAAATGATCAAGAAAGTTTGACGCTTACAAAAGGCTGAAGAGCTCCCTGTGATTATCATCGCCTTTGCCGTCCGACACCATGCTGTCCAACTTATCCATCAGTTCCGCCTCCACCTACGAACAACACACAGGCGCAATCCAGCAAATTGTGTGGCTTTGTTTGCTATCACAAAACAACTGCGGCAAATGAAAAATGGCAAGATGACCTGTTTGAAATTTCCATTTTTTCTCTGCTCCCAGTCCATCATGTCATGGAAAATTGGAATCATGATGTTTCGAACTTCAGCTTGAGGGACTAAGGTGACTCCCAGGAAGGGACCCATCATTCCGGGGATGAAGTGGGGTTTGTTGTCACCTAAAAAAAATAAAAAAAACAAAGACAACGGACAGTTAGGACGGCGGAAAAAAATCATTGGCAAGAATCCAAACTAGGGCGCGGGAAAACCCTACTAGACCCTCCGCACCCTGCCCACCACCTTTTCCAGCTACTCCCCTCAGGCAGGTGCTACCGATCCTTGGCACCGCCCTACACACTCTCGAGGACTTGCACACTGCAAGAATCCAAACTAGGGCGCGGGAAAACCCTACTAGACCCTCCGCACCCTGCCCACCACCTTTTCCAGCTACTCCCCTCAGGCAGGTGCTACCGATCCTTGGCACCGCCCTACACACTCTCGAGGACTTGCACACTGCAAGAATCCAAACTAGGACGCGGGAAAACCCTACTCGACCCTCCGCACCCTGCCCACCACCTTTTCCAGCTACTCCCCTCAGGCAGGTGCTACCGATCCTTGGCACCGCCCTACACACTCTCGAGGACTTGTACACTGCAAGAATCCAAACTAGGGCGCGGGAAAACCCTACTAGACCCTCCGCACCCTGCCCACCACCTTTTCCAGCTACTGCCCTCAGGCAGGTGCTACCGATCCTTGGCACCGCCCTACACACTCTCGAGGACTTGCACACTGCAAGAATCCAAACTAGGGCGCGGGAAAACCCTACTAGACCCTCCGCACCCTGCCCACCACCTTTTCCAGCTACTATATATCTCATATATCTTGTGTTATGAGTGTGAGCTGCAAGGTGATGTGCATTTATGATTGGAAAGATAGACAGTATGAATCAAACCTAATTTTTGCCACATGCTGAAGAGCTCATACGCCATCAGGACCCTCATGTCTCCATGCCTGCAGAAAGGGATGAGTAAAAAACATCATCATCAACATAATTCGATGTCATCAAAATGGAATTTTGAGACTGTCCAATTTTCTGGCATTTTCCATTCAATTTCATAGTCATTGTGATAAGTAGTAACTATTACGCGATAAGTAGATGTTATGATGCATTCCGTACATTTTTTTAAAAAGGCACTTAAACCAGAGTGGACATGTAAAATAGCATTTTTTAAGTGGCGTAGTATAATAAGGGGGCATAAACACCAAAACAACAGTAAGTTTGGGAGGGTTTGCCTGACACAGAGGTGTAACACTCACTTTTTATCATGGGCAATATTATATTTCCTGGTTCCCGTTATGACTGTGAAACCATATCAGTAAGTCACGAAAAATGGTTTATTCGAATGTAGCTTGAGTGACTGTAATGAGGGTTTTGGGAAGAAAAAAGAAAACGTATTTATAAATACTTCATGTGTATTTTCATACAAAATGTGTATTTCATACAAAAATTAGAACTGTTGGTTACATTTTTAGCAAGCATTACCAAAATGGAACTGTATAGTGCCACTTAGCAGTTTTTTTGACGACGATACTAGTGCAGCGTGTTCTACCGGAAACAAATTCCTTGTGTGTTCTACATACTTGGCAATAAAGATGATTCTGATTCTGATTCTGAAGCATCATAGGAGTCAACATGTTTGATTTGCTTTCGTTTGACACAGATGGCCAAATATTCTATTTTCCGGTGTAAAAGGCACACCCAAAAGCCTTAATTTTCTTATAATGTGATGTGCCTTATATTCGGAAACCTTAATACAGGTAACATCCGAGTTACGACCGGGTTCCGTTCCGACAAAACGGTCCTAAGTTGAAATCCATTTAAAATGGCCGACGTGACGTTTACACGACAATATAGTATACAATGTCAATCTGTTGTTTTTTTAAGCAATGTTTTGTGTGTTTACAGTTCATATATAAATTTTATCACTTTTAGTGTCATTTTTATCATTTTATATTTCGTATTATCAATTTTTACTGTACTTGTAATGTATGCAAAACTGTTTACTGTACAGTTCATTTATAAATGTTATGCTTTCAGTGTTGTTTTTATCATTTTATATTTTATTTATCATTTATTTTTATTACTGTATAAATGTACCTGTAATGTATACAAAACTGTTTACTGTACAGTTTATCGCATGCTCGGACTCATGGGAAAGCCGAAGGAAGAAAGCAGTGTACAGTACTATAGGAGATGTTGCCGAAACTGTATCTGCACTGTAGTGAGTGTAGTCACGCAGTAGATTGCCGTGCGAGTGTGTGACATGCTGGCTGGCCAAAATTGTAGGATGCGTTGCCGGCTGCTTGTGCGTTGCGGTGCCAGGTGTAAATTAAAAATAAATACACAAATAAATAAATGGTCTGGCGATCGTGGTCCTAAGTACGGGCAGTCGTAACTCGCGCCGTTCGTAACTCGGATGTTACCTGTATTATATTGATCTGTATGCAATTAAAAAGGCTGCAAACTACATGGAATTTGCTTACTTGTCCAGAACTTTCTTTCTCTTGGCGGGTCCAAGCGCCTCCAGCTGTAGACTGGGCTGATTGATGTAGAGCACGGTCAGGCTGAAAAAGGAGTTCAATACCTAACAAAGGGAAAACACAGTCCATGTACGTCACGGTAATATGACAGATGTTTTGCCGTATTGAGACAGACACACCTTGAAATCAAAATCGGCTTCGGAAAAGTTCTTGTGAAGCGCCGGGGAAAGAAGCTGCGTTGTCACGACGATGATGCTGCGGGAAAACAAAGCAAACGTGTCACTGTCAGCCTCCAGGAAAAAAAAATAAAAGGTAGCTACCGAAAATAGATGACACAAGCACAAGTGGAACCTTCACAAGAGGGTAATTTCAAGAGAGTCTGATCTCATGGCAGCTTGTGTCCCCGAACCATCGATGGCACAACAATGACTGCACGTTACAGAGGAAGACGTCAGACTCACTGACTGGTGAGAAGTCTCATGACACTCCAATCTCGGGGGAAGATTGTCAGTTTCATCAGGTTGCGGAATACGCAGAAGATCTTTAACAGGAACTCCTTGAGACAAACGGGTAATATGTAGTTAAGGGAGGAGGCAAGCATGTTTCATGGAGAAAAAAAAATGATATTTATGCGGTTTCCTGACTTTGAGCTCCTCCTTGCTGTGGAAGTTGTTGAGCAGATGATGAAAGTGGATCTCAGTCATCTGTCGAAGTAGAGAAAGGAGGCAGGACACGTACTCCCCCTAGAAAATTACACATCAAGGGATGGTAGGGTCCTTGAAACGCACAAAATAAAACGTATTTTCTGGTGTATGAGGTGCACCCCCAATGAATGGTGGATTTTAAAACTTTTTCCATATGTAAGGCGCACCGGACTACAATACAATACAATACAATACAATGATACCTCAGCTTACGAACTGAATTGTTTTCCAGAAAGTGTGTGTAAGGTGAAAAGTTCATCTCCCAAACATTTATTCCCCATAAGAAACTATTAAAAACGAGAATAATCCATTTCTAGGTCCCCTAAAACGTAATTTTCTACTAAATAAGCCTTGAAACTACACAAAATATACCTTATTTTACGTATAATAAATGTGCTATTGGATTGTAATTAAAGAAATAAACGGTACTATATAATATAGTTGTTTTATTTACCTTTGTGATGGTCGTTGATGTAGTTGCCTCTTGATGATATCCGAGTGAAGTTGCCGTACTCTCTCGGCGATAATACCCTCACACACTGTCCCCTGCTAGCTGCTTTTCGTTAATTCAATCCACAGAAGTTTTTCAACCTCTTCTATTGCCTGAGACCGTTGCTTAGACACCACAGAAACACCCTTAGCCACTCGTAGCAATGGTCGACTTAGCATACTGGTACTGGGACGCTAAATCACAAAAACACACGTTTTTTGATGATCTCCTTCTTCTGCTTGACCGTCATTTTCTTTTGTGTACTCTTCGGGTAACATTAGTCTGTGGTAGGGTCTTTTTCTGTCCCAAATAAGCACAAGTGCTCTACTCGATAACAAACCACATCTGCACTGAGTGCACCCAAAGAAAGTGAGTGTGGAAAACTAGTCCGCCAGCCACTGTGGTGCTGTTTGACCGTGTGGTTTGGTGTTGTTCTGCCAAAAACTAGTCAGCCAGCTATTGTGGCGCTCCGTGTGTTTCCCGACAACTAGATCACCTTCAATAAAGGTTTAATGAACTTACCGTGATTTCTGCAGTGCACTGGGGGCAGCGTTGTCCTCTGGTTGTCTCTACAGAATGAGACTTGCTCATGATTGACAGCAGAGTCTGGAGTAACACGTCCAAGAGGCTCTCCACCATCATCTCCACTTCCTCCTGGACAGACGACTCCTGTGGGAGAGAGAGTTAGAATTTAATGCAATATGAAAAGACACCGTTCACATTCGAGACCACTGATTCTCAAAGTGTGGTACGACTACCACTGGATTTAGGCATGCTCCCTTTAGTGGTACAGGAAGAAATTACTTACCGTATTTATTCGAGTATAACGCCCACGTGTATAACGCGCACCTCTAATTTTCAATGAAAAATTGGTATAAAATTTCGTTTCACTTTTTCTCGGCTAAGACCAAGCATTGCAAGTGGAGACACATGGGTCCATGATAAGAATCCTTTATTGACAATGTAAACATCTTCACTTTCTTCTGAGTCTGAATTCAGAAATGTTAATCAACAATAAAAACAAAGGAATGCGCGTGATCCGGGTCTTTCCGAGAATCGAAACTGAAGGGCACTTTAACAATAGCTGAAACAAAGCACCACTATGAGAATATCCATAAAAATGCTGCCCCCTCCTGGAAGGGATACAATATTAAAGGCCAACCGACACCATTTTTTTTGTTTCCGAACTGACATCAGAAAAACATTTTATAGCATGTAAAATACCCAAAACACGCAGGCTGATATTTTTAGTCAAATGCAAAACACCAATAAAAATGAGTTAGTGTCGAAAACTTATACAAAATGACCTCGTTTCAGAAGGTCCCGCCCCCTTGTTCGTGACGTCACGCCGGGACGCAGGATGCTTTCTTGTTACTCATCCAGTTATGAATATGATTCAAATAGTTCTGAAGAGGAAAGCATAAATGTTTGCAATCGATTAAAGAAGTCCTTCCGTATCATTTTGAAGGCGTCTGGACTCCAATGTAGCATCCCAGAAAATGCACAACATGGCGCCCAAGCTCCGTTGGAAATGGGCTGATTTGTCTGCTGGGAATTTGTGTCAACTAGTATCAAATAGTTGTCTTGGTGCAACAAACAACTATTCACCATCGCATTATTTATGTATCTTCCTTCTAATTTCGCCGTCAACACGGATCAACACACAAGTTTTCAGACCAAACAAAGTACCCAAAATGCATTGTGTGTCGCTTTCTCGGTCAGGGGCGTTCCTTCCGTGACGTCACGTCAGGAATCGTCATTTACTCAAAAACAAGACTTCCTGAATATTCAGCGTGAGTCTTAAAACGTAAAATATAAGCTATATGCGGTGGAATCTTTGTAAAATACGCTCAGTAGAAGTCATTTGAAGTGATTTTTACAAATTATGGACGCAACTTGTCCGGAGGTGTCGGTTGTCCGTTAAATTTAAA
Source organism: Hippocampus bargibanti (assembly GCF_051943395.1). Lineage (NCBI taxonomy): Eukaryota > Metazoa > Chordata > Actinopteri > Syngnathiformes > Syngnathidae > Hippocampus > Hippocampus bargibanti. Next base: position 2,877,475 of record NC_142734.1, on the reverse strand, counting down.
CACTTTATCGGTTTAAAAGCTTTTCTGTGACTTTTCGGGAGTATTTGAGGAGAGTATCACTGTCCACAGCTCAATTATTTGAAAGTTAAATGTGACTGAAAAGGATCGACCGCATGACAATGCACCGTACCATCGAACTGCTTTTGATGATGGAAAAGATACTGCCAAGGATTCCAGAACAGATGAGGAGCTCCCTCTGCTGGCGCAAGTGCAAATGAATGTGATGCAGAACAACTGGAAGCAAAATGCTTCGAGACTCTGTAGGAAAACACCACGGAAAGAGGAAGTAATTGAATTCAAATGCGTGGTCCACTTTTGATGTCATCATTTGGGAGTTTTTACAGACAAAACCCTCACCAGGAAAGAAGAAGAGTCGGCTTTCGACGGTGCGCGAAATCGACTGCAGTTTGACAACATCCATTGACTGGCCAATGTCAACAGTGCTGGGCATACTTCCGAGGGTTCCGCGGACGTATTCGGCGACTTCCTGAACCGTGAACATCTGCAGCAGCTCATCAAAGATATCAGGGAAGCTGTTCAGCAAAGCAGCCTAGTAGACGAACAAAGACAAGAACAATGTTCAAACACTTTCCAGGAAAAAAAAAAAAAACAACTCAAAGATGACAGAGAGATGTCAAACATTCCTGCGTTACAGTGTACAGTGATACCTCGGTTTAGGAACCCCTTGGCATAAGAAAGTTTCGGTTTACGAACGTTACATCTATGAAAATTTTACCTTGGCATACGAACTTTACCTTAGCATACGAACTTTTTTCAGGATACACACGGAGCTGCCTCAATGAGTGATGTGTCGTTCGCGAACGAGCCCGTTCTTCTAACAACAAAATGGCAGCCGACTGTTTTTGTCCTCTATTCCCCGCCCACAGTCTTCGGGTTAAAGCCACGTGATTGGTCAAGAACGCAGCAGTGAGGGGGTGGTTTAAACATTAAAGAGATAGGCAGAGGACAGTGAGAGAGTTTCAACTTTGATACTTTGAGTGTAGACTGCAAGGTTAAAATGTCCCATCAAACAAGCTCCACTAACAACCCGCACGAGCCATCTGTACACTTGATGCAAAAAGCTATCAACCCAGATAAACAGAAGACAATTGATGAGGAACAAGGTAAAATTATCGCAGAGAAAACACCTACAAGGGATCATTCCTCAAGATGGTGAAAGATGAAGGCTACGTTCCTCATCAAGTGTTTAGCGCTGATGAAACCGGCCACTCCATTCCATCAAGCCATCAACGACCATCACAAAGGTAGATAAAACGACTTTATTCTACAGTACAGTTTATTATTTAATTATAATACCGTAGCACATTTATTATACATAAAATAAGGTATATTTTGTGTAGTTGTAAGGCTTAGAAAATAAGAAAGTAGAAAATTATGTTTTATGGGGACCTGGGAACGGATTATTCACATTTTAATGGTTTCCTATGGGAAATTAATTTTTGGGATACACACTTTTCGGCTTACACACTCTGTCTGGGAACCTATTAAGTTCGTAAGCCAAGGTATCACTGTATTTCTATTGCGGTTCTCTCAGATGTTGAAACAAGCCGTAACTTTATGTATAGCGTCAAAACAGGAGACCGGGTGGCAAAGATAAACCTTAATGGCAGATAGTTGTGGGACCAACGCATCATGTTGTGACTTACTGAGACTGACGACAGACCTGGAGCGTTACCACAGAGACATGCAGCGGATCACACCCCTCCAAGATCAAGCCAAGAGAGGGGCAAAATAGGGACAATGCACAGAATGAACCAGAAAACAAAACAAAACAAAACATAAAATTTAAGAAATGGAACATAAATGTATATTGGCAGTGAGTGAACACATGAAAAAAAAATGTAAATGATGAGAAACAAGACTTCCAAAGAGAAGGTAACATCTGCACGCATCTCTATTCGGACCTGCGTAAAGACTAGATTCTCTGAGCTGCGGCTGTCAAGGCTCAGGACAAAGCGAATGGACTGAAAAAGCTCCTGGATGCTCGCTCGGAATTGTTCTTCTTCCATCCCGCAGGTGGCCCGTGCATACAGAATTCTGGACTGGACGATGAATTTGAACAGGTACTCCAGAGCCTAAGGGAGAAAGAGAACAGTTTCCCATTTGAAAATTTCAAACTAAATCATCACCTGTCGATGAAAAGGTTTCTTCAGCCGTCATCTGTACTACTTGAAGGTGTCAGACGTTTCGCTTCTTATCTAAGAGGCTTCGTCAGCGAACTAAAATCATGTTAGTTGACCTTAATTACAGTACAGCGAGGCTTGCAAAAGTACCAAAACACGGCAGTATTTCCGCCTGCGCCGGCTGTGAACATGGAGTACTTCGGTGAACCACATCAGGTAGCATAGCATAACATTTACCCTCATGGCTTCCTGGATGTGATCTTGTCGGACGACCTCAGCCGAGCGATCCATATACCACTTTAGGCATCGAATAAGCTCCCTGCAAGTAAATTGTTAGAATCATGTTGTCAACTTTGTTCTAATGAACAACTTTTTAACTCATTCACTGCCAGACGATGTGCAAAAATGCGTACACTCCAGTGCCAGGGTTTTTGTCATTTTCACACAAATTCCAGGACCCACAGAATATTGAGTTTTAGGACGACATAAACATTAAATGCAGCGGCGTAAGAAACTTTAGACTCTTTTCTTTCCTCAGAAAAAGAGTTACAGTAAAGTCTCGTTATATCGATATCGGATATATCGATAGTCCCGGTTATATCGATATCGGATATATCGATAGTCCCGGTTATATCGATACTATTTATATGCACGCACGGAGAAAATTACATGCAAACAGGGTGGGATATATCGATAGTCCCGGTTATATCGATATTTTTTCGGACTCCCTTGAATATCGATATAACGAGACTTTACTGTAATTCCTAAATTATATGGGTCTGGAGTTATATGAGCTTTAAATGAGGGTGGCTGTCCAAAATACAATGCAATACATACATATTGGTTTATATCGCGCTTTAACAACAGCTGAAGCTGGAACAAAGTGCTAACATGGAAAAAAAAGGGTGCCCCCTTGTGGAAGGGAGGCCAGAGGCCATGGCTAGCGCTTTATCGGCACCCAAACAAGAAAAAAAAACTGAACAAATTCTGGGATGGAGTTAAAGGGGAGGTAGCAAACGTTTCTGTACTTGTATGCCAAAGCTCCAGCAAAGTGGTTTTGAATGTAAGAGTCCATTACAGGTCGGAAGTGGTAGAAACGGCTGTCCCTGAGCAAGTTGATAATAAATACCTGAAACACACATAAACATAAAAAAACGGAATTATTATCCATCAGGTCCTTACGTGATGGTAAAGATAAACAATTGTAAAATTATGATATTGAACTTGTGTTGCTGTAATCGTCCTACCAGAGACTGGAAAACTAGAGGTCCGTATTTATCTGTGTTGTCATCTAAAAGACAGAAGAGTGTGTCCAGAAGATCTCGAAGGAACTGCAAGAAGAAAAAGGATATAAAATGTCTGCTTAGCTAGTTTTGTACATGGAAAAGTGAGCAACAAATATAGACATTGAAGACAGGAGAATTTATATCAGTGGCAGACCTTCAAAGCCTGCAAAGCCTTCTCTGTTGGTCTAAAAATATCATCGCAGACTGTTATTAATTATATTTTGTCCATTAATTCAAAATAATTCCAGATTGTCTTACAGCTTCCTTTTTAAGCATTTAACCAATCACATTTCAGTCATCCTTTGTTATCAGGGTCAGAAATCTGCCTTCACAATCAGTTCTATGGTCAACATCAGAGTTTTCGCAAACTATGATGGGCTACTCACATGATTGGCTAGTCACTAACCAATCATAGTATCATGAGCCGCTAGTGATAAGAGCATACTGGCGAGAGCTAGCACACTTTATCGGTAGCGAGCTGCATAAGCAAATACAGTAAAGTCTCGTTATATCGATATCGGATATATCGATAGTCCCGGTTATATCGATACTATTTCTATGCACGCACGGAGAAAATTACATGCAAACAGGGTCGGATATATCGATAGTCCCGGTTATATCGATATTTTTTCGGACTCCCTTGAATATCGATATAACGAGACTTTACTGTATTGTGTGGATTTAATAGCGGTTTTGTCAACCCACAATGGTTGAAGGAGGAAAAGAAATGGATTTGTTTGGAGATTTACTGTTAAAGCCATTTTCAAGGCGGACTTTTCAAGAAAGGTTGGTCATCATTAAGAAAGGTCGGACTAGCAAAAAATTGCAATTGTATGAGATTGTCATTGATTCTTGGTCATCTTTCACCAATCATCTTCTCCATGGTGAGAAAGAGTGATTTACAACCCGGTCTGAAAAAGCGACTTCTGACCCCATATCATGAATCCACATATTGACGGTCCAAAACTCCAACAGTTTAATGACAGTATTTCTTTTCCACGAGTTAATTCCTGGCTAACTGTACCTTGTAGTACAGTTACGGAACATGTAATAAATCACGCCACATATTTTTACAGTGGCAGCTGCGGATTGATTCAGATGTAGCACCACTGAAGGCCTAGGAGTGACATGCAGGGCCCGTCACTGATTTATGTGGAAATGGATAAAGTGGGAAAACCGAGGTATGCTCTCTGTATCTGTTCAATTTGGATTACCATTTTTACAGGTAATCCGATTTATGAGCTGGTTCCGTTCCGACAAAACGGTCATAAGTCAAACAGTCGTAAGTCGAAATGCATTCAAAATGGCTGACGCAAGGTTTATACCACAGGATAGTATACGATGTCAATATGTTGTTTTTAAGCAACATTTTCTATTGAATACTATTATATACCAAACTGTTTACAATTCATGTATAAATCGTATAACTTTTAGTCTATACTGTTTAGTGTATATACAGTAAAGTCTCGTTATATCGATATCGGATATATCGATAGTCCCGGTTATATCGATACTATTTCTATGCACGCACGGAGAAAATTACATGCAGACAGGGTCGGATATATCGATAGTCCCGGTTATATCGATATTTTTTCGGACTCCCTTGAATATCGATATAACGAGACTTTACTGTATATATAGACATGAAGACGTGTGACCGCTTTGTCTACAGTATTGTAAGGTCATTGATTGGATATATAGGAGACAAATCCATTCAAGGCCAGTTGACAGTTAAGCTTAGACTTTGTTCATCCCAAACAACAACATCTTTTATATCAAGAGAGCTCTTCACAAAAAAAGACAGAATGCATCTGAGGCCAATTAGACGACTATGTCCAATTCTCTCGCTTTTTAATCACGAGTTGCGCAATTAGTGAAGTCATATTTAATATTGGCCCGATAAGATGAAATGCCAAAGCTGCGGAAGGTTAATACCGTAGAAAATGTGTGTCAAACTCAATTAATACACTTTACAGCTTTACAGAGGCCAAATTGCTTATGGCTTTAGCAGGTAATGAATATATTTGACAGCGCTGACCTTGACAATTTCCTCTCCGCTGATCTGACGCAGTCGACCGAGGATGTCCAGAACTCTGTCTGGGTGAGTCTTCCAATTCAGAAGGGCCAACAGGTCCACTAAGAGCAGTACACAACTAACTTCAACTCAAAAAGTTCCTAAACACTGGGTCGTCCAGAACTAAGCATGCAATGTTTACCATTCTGTGTGAGTTTGGTGGAGCAGAGTATGGTGGAAACCCAAAAGGTCTCTTTTGGGCTCCTCTGGAAAGGCAGATTCCCTGGCAAGTTGGGACAACTGTTGAAGTCCTCCTTGCAGCAGGGTAGGCTGAGGTACAGGCCCTGGTTACTGAAGGTGGCGCTTTCATCACACTGCAGATAGACAGATCGACAGACAAGCGGCGTTCTTAGGAAAAACGTCTCCCAGACAAGACTGAGGAAGTGACGGATTACTGCAATAATTAAACTGGTGGCCTTCCGGACACAGTTTAAGAAGTCTCTTGGTTTGGTTTAGTTCTATTACAAACAAACACGCAAATAGTACTATCATCTATGTACTATCATTTCTTTCATAATTTTGCTGCTGTGAAATGTAAATTTCTCCACTGCGAGACTGCTATGATAGGTCAGTGTCAGTCAGTCAGTGTCCGGCACCGCCATATCTGGACAGTAGGGATATGTATATATAGGGCCGATACTATCAGTAAGACTGTAGTTCGCTGAAGAAGCATCTTGCATAAGAAGCGAAACGTCCGACACCTTCAAAGAAATACAGATGACGGCTGAAGAAACCTTTTCATCGATGGACCACTCCTGTACGACTGAGCGCTTACACAAACGTACTGCTGCGCCTATTCGTCCTGACTCCGCTGCACTGTAACGTCTTTTTCTACTGAAGGAGTCTTTCTCAGAGCGAAGAACATTGTTATCGGTAGTTGTTGGCACTCTTTCTTTTTTTTTGCCCTCTGCCAAGCTATGCAAAGTTAAGTGATACATTAGTAAAACATAGTTTTCTTTATTCGAATACCACGCCCATTGAGTTCTAAGCACGAACAGCTGTAAGCAATAAAACATTTTCCAACTTTTCCATGAACTGACAAATTTGTAACCTGACTAATGAGCTCTTCCTGTGAAGGAGTTTGAAGTCCTAAATTCTGTCCAAAGCCAGATCTCCAAGATCAAGATGACTTTAACTTGCTGTGTCTGTTGACCTGATTGACCGCAGGTTGTCTGTGCTTCAATTATGTATTCGAGTCACACATGTTGACTAAGCATATAACAGCATGAAACTTAAATATGACAACTTCTTATTCTCTATCAGTTATTTAAACATCTAATGGGGAAACCGGATGGATAACATAATGTGCAAATTTCTTGTGTCTACTTTCCATTGGACAAGACCTCACCTTGTAGACGTACAACTCATGGCTCTCGTCCGACAGCGTGGTCCCATCCTCTCTCATGAGGGGAGTGAAAGCAAAGCCAAAAAGTTTTTTCTCCCCTTTGTCTTTGGCTGAAATGACATCATTGTCAGCAACATGCTTCATAAACCCCTCTGGCCTAATGAGGCCCATGAAATGAGCAACGGTCGCTACTAGCCCATCTGGATTGACTCACTGGAGCAGTGTCTGAACTCAAAGCGGAGATGGGAACCTCGGAAGCGATCTATGGGAATGGGAAGTTTAAGCATCTCACTCCAACGAGGACTGTTGTTGTGGTAGAGGACAAAGGAGCGATAATCAGTCGTGTTAGGCTCCCCACTGCCCAAACTGATACAGTCCTGCAAAAGAAAGAGGCATATGGCTAGTAATGAGTGGATGCTGAGGGAGAATTAACGTACTTGTCATGACTAATGGAATGGAAATCTGCTGAATGAATCACATGGAACACACGTCGTACTTTGAGAGTGTCCCCGTCGGCGTAGAGGACATAGAGCGTCACTTCGATGTTCTTCTGGACGCTCTTGCCACCCCGTTCGAACTCGCCTCGCTCCAGGGTCAAGTATAAGTCATTGCGAATGTCACCTGGAAGAGAAATACAACGCAATGAGATAAAGATTGCGGGTTACGGTTAGCTCCTCATCGTTTCCTCTCCTCTATCATCAGCATCGTATGTGAACTGATCTTCGACCTTCCACTGCCCTCCTCCTCTGGCCTCCAGCCTGCTCGATGAATCTCCGTGCCCAGTACATCCACCGCTGTGTACCTCCTTACCTGGCATGATAACATCTGGAAAACCCAGTTTCCGCGTGAGTGCCAGGGCTCGGTTGAACACAGCTTGGTTCTCCCGTCTGATCTGGTCCAGCTCGCCCCTCAACAGCTGCAGAGAAATGATGAGGCCTGAGAGCAAAGTAGGAAGAATTGGAAGTCGGGAAGCAGGGAAGCGAAGGGACACAAGATAAAGTTGGGGGCGGAGGGCAGAGAAGGAAGGACAGAGGGTTATTTAAAGGACATTAGTCAGAGCGAGGGGGAGGACAGGACAGACAGATGGGTGAATAGACACATGAGATGAAAGCAAGAAGTCGAGACAAAGCAGGCTGAGAATGATCATGCAATAACACAAGGATGGAAATGTTGGCAGTGTCCGCAAATACTGATAGAATGAATACATCGTATGTAACTGTGAAAGGGCTACTCGCCAGGGAGCATACAAGTTAAAGGACAACCGACACCATTTTTTTTGTTTCCTAACCGACATCAGAAAAACGTTTTATAGCATCTAAAATACCCAACTTCACACATAAATAACGCGATGGTGAATCGTTGTGTGTTGCATTGAGCATCTATTTGATATTTGCGGACAAAAATTCTAAGGAAACAAATCAGCTGGTTTTCACAGAGCTTTGTCGCCATCTTCTGCCTCTTTTTGGTGCTACACCCTCCCCCCACCCAGATACCTCAAAATGACACGGAATAAATTCTTTAATCGATTGCAAACATGTATGCTTTCCTCTTCAGAACTAATTGAATCATATTCATAACTGGATGAGTAACAAGAAAGCATGTTCTCCGAATCTGAAGCCTTGGCGTGACACCACGAACAAGGGGGCGGGGCCTTCTGAAACTGGCCACTTCCGGTTTCAATTTGAAGTACAGTGAGACCTCAACTTACAAACACCTCAACTTACAAACTTTTTGTCTTACAAACGTCAAATTTATGAAAATTAAACCTTATAATAAGCACTATTTTCATAATACACACCCTCCACGACTGGCGGAGTGATCTTCGGCGGAAGCACACGACCGAACAGCACCAGAGGTTAAGTTACTAACAGTCCTTATGGAAGGTGACTCTCCTTCCATAAGCCATCAACAACCATCAAAAAGGTAAATAAAACTTTATTTTACAGCACAGTTTATTTCTTTAATTACAGTCGTCATGTAATGCGCCTCTCTTTCCAAACAGCAATTCCCTTTGACCTTTGACCTCCAACGCCATTCCATCAAGCCATAAATGACCATCACAAATGTAAATAAAGTGACTTTATGATACAATGCAGTGTATTTCTTTCATTACATTTATTATACATAGAATAAGGTATGTTGTGTGTAGTTTTAAGGCTTATTTAGTTGAAAAGTATATTTTATGGAAACCCGGGAACGGATTATTCCCATTTTAATGGTTTCCTATGGGAAATTTATTTTTGAGATACACACTTTTCGCCTTACACACTCTGTCTGGGAACCAATTAAGTTCGTAAGTTGAGGTCTCACTGTAGTTTTTAGACACTTTAAGACATTTTTATTGGTGTTTTGCATTTGACTAAAAAATATCATCCTGCGTGTTTTGGGTATTTTAGATGCTATCAAATGTTTTTCTGATGTCAGTTAGGAAACAAAAAAGTGATGTCGGTTGTCCTTGAAATGACTCATAATGTAGTTGAATATAAAAAACAATTGCTGAAGATCACACCATATGTTGCAAAAACAGCGATGACATATCCAATGGAGGCAATACATAATCAGAAGAGCAACGTTTACCGTAATTGGTGCTGGGAGCAGAATATTTGGTGTTGGACTTGCGGATGATGTTTTCATGCACCTGGTACCACTCGTTTTCGTTGTTACATCTGGAGAGGAAACAAAACAGGCAGGTAGGGCAATCGGTAGCAAAGCCATTAGCGGAACAGATGGGCGAGGAGGAATTGTGCACATGGGAACTGCACGAACAGCATGTGTCCCTGAGCTGATTTCCTCCTGGAGAAAAGGTAGCACCATGGGGGGGGGGGCGGTTGCTATCAAGTAGCACGTCAGCCCCCAACGTTCACGAGCACTAAGCAATGCTGACAGCCAGCTCTCGACCAGTCTTTTTCATTACTGTGGGCCTGTAGGCCCCTGGGAAAGACACGGGGAAACGCATAGACGGAAGCCTTATAAGGGCCGACAGTTTGGAGGCAGCACAGCATTGAATCACGGCGTGCGTTTTAAAAGTAAAGACGAAAACAGCTTTTTGTTCTGGAGACGTTTTTTTAATACAAAATCCCCTAAAACGCAAATGCTGCCACAGCGTGCCTCGGTGACCTCTGCCCGAGAGAAGATATCCTGTCACAGTTGACAAACTGAAAAATGCTGAGTTGTTTTTATCATTTTGATTGGCACTCAAGCCTTTGTCTTTCTTGAAGACCCCACCAACCAGCGAAAACAGAGATTTGGTTGGAAATACATGGTAAATATTTGAAGATACAGTAAAGTCTCGTTATATCGATATCGGATATATCGATATTCCCGGTTATATCGATACTATTTCTATGCACGCACGGAGAAAATTACATGCAAAAAGGGTCTGATATATCGATAGTCCCGGTTATATCGATATTTTTTCGGACTCCTTTGAATATCGATATAACGAGACTTTACTGTAATTGCTGAAAACATTACCATAACTCATTTTTATTGGAGTTTTGCATTTGACTAAAAATATCAGCCTGCGTGTTTTGGGTATTTTAGATGCTATAAAACGTTTTTCTGATGTCAGTTAGGAAACAAAAAAAATTGTGTCGGTTGTCCTTTAATGCTAACCGCTTTCTCTGTGGTTAATTCTAGCCCAAAATGGCCGAAGACTCTCACAATTCAGTGCAAACTTGGCATTGCATTGTGGAACGTGGTGTCCATTTTGGGCAATAAAAAGACCTGAGGCACTGATATGTACAACGTCAAATTCTAGGTCTTGTGTAACACGTACACACATATAAGTGTGTGTGTGTGTGTGTGCATTGTGCTGCGAGACTCACGTATAAACTTTGAGCACAAAGTCCTTCTCCTCTTTGAGGTCAGTGATGGTATGGAAAACGTCACTCATAGCAAGGACAGCGCAGCCGTACGGTCGTCGGTACATCACATGAGGTGGGCCTTTCTTTGAGTCATTCAGAAGCATACGACCTGGGAAAAGCCGCCCCAAAAATCAATCAATCAATCAATCAATCAATCAATCAATCAATCAATCAAAAGAAAATCAATCAAAACAACAAAAAAAGATGCATCCCTTGTACATGGTAGGGCAATGTAATCATGGCTAAAATGTTTTACAAACGCTCACAATTATTTTGATCAATATTGTAGTCACGATTATAAATCCAATTTGTTCATCGTGTCTATTTTTATAGCTCTACTTTTCAACAGTCGGTACGCAGCCAAAACGGTGGACATGATTAACTATGCAGCTCTCACACACAGTTAGCACCGTACCAGTTCTCATGACATGTGCCACAATGTACAGGTCTCTCTTCAAGTCTTTACTGCTTAGGTCCTGCAGAGCGAAATACAAAAGTCAGAGTGAAAACTGAACATTCACGATTCGTGAATTGAATGCAATGGAACGGATGGAACAGGCAAAGCGTTACCGTGAAAAGAGCGCAAAGACGATCAACCTTCTCAGGATTCTTCGGTCCTCCATTTTTGTTGAGTTTCACCATAAACTTTTCACTGTAAAGTGAAAATCATAAAAAAGACATGACGAATGAGTATGGAGGACACAAATAAAGGCTAATCTAATCGAATCTAATTCCTTAATGTAAGTGGTACCTCTCAGGAACAACTGTGAGACATTGTGCAAAGTATCAAGCCACACTTCCACACTTGCTTTCTGCTGTCTCTCGCAGAAGTATATTGATGCTAATGTTAGCATGGGGCTTGTCAAAGTACCACTGACATTCAACTGTTTCATCGATGGTACTGTTTCATTGCAAATTAGAATCGGAACCTTTTCTCTCCATAAAGGCGAATCCTTCGGTTTATTCCAAAGTGAAGTGTACGATACTCGTCATTTTTTTACTCGTCGGGCTTATTTAAAAGGGGCATTTACATGTTTCAAATGAACGGCCAGTATCATCCAATCAAATTTGCGCTTTCTGCCAACCTACGTCAGTATCATCCAATCAAAAGTGTGCCTTCCGCCAATCCAGGTCAGTATCATCCAATCAAAATTGCGCTTTCCGCCAACCTAGGTCGGTATCATTCAACCAAAATTGTGCTTTCCACCAACTGCAGCCCAAACAGGAAATGAACAGCGAAAAAAGCGCGAATATGTATTTAGTTTTATCGGCGAGCCACATGCAATCATCAAAACAGCCATATACAGTAAAGTCTCGTTATATCGATATCCGTTATATCGATAGTACTGCTTATTACGATACTATTTCTATGAATGCAAGGAGAAAATTACATGCGTGCAGGATCGGATATATCGATAGTCTGGTTATATCGATATTTTTTCCGACTCCCAAGAATATCGATATAACGAGACTTTACTGTATATGGCTCGCGAGCCATAGGTTCCCGACCCCTGTTCTACACGACCGCCGTGTCGAAATGTCGTAGTAATCTGCATTCATTGCACTCAGCCGACTTATATGCCGGAGGTACACGTCTACCTGATCTGTTTGGCCTCTCGGGTGTCATAGAGAGAAAAGAAGACGTCAGCATCCTCGCTGATACTGTTGTAAGTGAAGCTCTTCAGATTGATGAAGAGGTGATGTGACACAGGGACACGGCAACTGTCTCCGTGGCGTTGTCTCACGTTATCAGCCTGGTAAGAAAAGCAGAAACTCAGGGGACAACAACTACAGCGAGTCAAGTCTAACTCTTTATTCAATGCTCCTAACAGTCTATTGTCGATCAATGGGGGGCGGAAGTTTGGGGTGTTTGAACATTGCAAGTGGGTCATTTTTGGTTATGTTCCTGAATTTCCTGAATGAACTATTCATCCATCAAAGAGACGGATTTCAAGTAGAAGTAGCGGTGACACCGTACATTTGGGCGGCAATCTAAATTACAGCTGTTGTGTTGAGTGGCTGTCTAATCCAGTCCACACTCTACTGGACTGTTATTGGTAATGACACGCTGTTTACACTACAAGGCGTAAACAGCAGATATATGAAGCAGGAATGCTCCAAGGGGGTGGAAAAAATGGAAGAATGCCAGGGCAGCTTTAAATCTGTCCACTAAAAGTGGAAATGTGACAAGAACAAGTCTGTCAAAAGGGTGAGCCTGGATGGCATGGCCGTTTGAGCTTGAGTCCAACATATCAAGAATTTGAATAATCAGATGAAAGGTTTTGGAGTATAGGAAAAATGGGAGCTGGCCTTAAAGGACAACAGACCTCTCCGGACAAGTTGTGTCCATAATTTGTAAAATGGCTTCAAATGACTTCTACTGAGCGTATTTTACAAAGATTCCACCGCATATAGTTATATTTTACGTTTTAAGACTCGTGCTGAATATTCAGGAAGTCTTGTTTTTGAGTTGGTGACGAGTCCGTATGTGACGTGACTGAAGGAACGCCCCAGACCGAAAAAAAGGACACATTCCATCACGTCAATGCTAGTTTGGTCTGAAAACCTTGTGTTGCACCAGAAAGAGCCAGAAGAGAGCGTCCAAGCTCCATGTAAAGAATTTATCAACCTGTGGAAACGGGCTGATTAATTCCTCACAGGAGCTCGGTGGCCATTTTCGGCCTCTTTTTGGGTGAGACATTTCCCCCCAATGTTGCCTCAAAATGGCACGGAATAAATTCTTTAATCGATTGCAAACATGTATGCTTTCCTCTTCAGAACTATTTGAATCATATTCATAACTGGATGTGTAACAAGAAAGCATATTCTCCGAATCTGAAGCCATTGTTTTGATTCTCCAGCAAGGCAAGACGTCTTGGGGTGACACCACCAACAAGGGGGCGGGACCTTCTGAAACTGGCCACTTCCGGGTTCATTTCTTTTGCAGATTTTGGACACTTTAAGTCATTTTTATTGGTGTTTTGCATTTGACTAAAAATATCATACTGCGTGTTTTGGGTATTTTAGATGCTATAAAACGTTTTCCTGATGTCAGTTAGAAAAAAAAAAAAAGTGACGTCGGTTGTCCTTTAAAAACGTAATCACAATTGGCCATCTATTGTTACTGGACAAAAATGTTGAGTTGCGTTTACCTGGTTTGTGCTTTGTTGACCACAGTGTCTGCTGGATACATGCTAAAAGTAAAAAGAGTGAAGTCACAAGCAAGACCAAGAAATTCATTTTTTTCCTTACTGGAAAAGCCTTGAAGTTTATTTCCCACATCGCAGCTTCAGACAAGCACAAGCTCATGCATGCCTTTGCCTATATTTGAACTGGGACTTTCCTCACCTACGTATGGCGGCAAGTGGCAGCGAGCGCTAAAAGTAGCGATGTGTGGGAGGGACGACGACAGTGCCGCTATCGCCCGCGCACATCACAGCAGCCTAAAAAGTGCCTTTCGCTCTCCCTTACCTGAAAAGGTGCCAGAGCTTTGAGCCCTGCCAAAAACAACCTTGTGCTCATTAAGTGATTTTTTTTTTTACAAGGACAAACTGCAAACTTTCTTGACGGGGTGATAAATAGTTTGCCAGAAAAGTATTAACATGTTATTAGTCCATTCTTTAAACTGATACTGGATTACCAATACCTCATACCCTTATACCTGATTTACCCACTTGGTAGGTTTGCAAACAATTCTTCTTCTAATCATAGCTACTGTAGATAGATAGGTAGGTAGGTAGGTAGGTAGGTAGGTAGGTAGATAGATAGATAGATAGATAGATAGATAGATAGATAGATAGATAGATAGATAGATAGATAGATAGATAGATAGATAGATAGATAGATAGATAGATAGATAGATAGATAGATAGATAGATAGATAGATAGAATCAGATATTGTTGATGGCTGAATGATAAATGATATACATGTATTTAAAATGTGTTTGTTAAAAAATAAATACATAAAAAGTGACATTTCATTGATTAAATAGAAATATTAGTGTGTGTGTGTGTGTGTGTGTGTGTGTGTGTGTGTGTGTGTGTGTGTGTGTGTGTGTGTGTGTGTGTGTGTGTGTGTGTGTGTGTGTGTGTGTGTGTGTGTGCGTGCTCTCGTTTATATGTGGTTATGGGGACAAAAACCTGTTTACACAGTCACGTCTTGGGGACCATTTGACGTATGGGGACAAAAAAACCTGTTTTCTTTATGGGGACCATAAAGAAAACAACACAACACAACAACACAACAACACAAAAAAAATGTTTCAGAAAGGGGAAAGGGTGGTCCTCAGAAGTGATGATCCGAAAAATGGTCCCCAGAAAGCATAAAAACGTGTTTGTGTGTGTGTGTGTGTGTGTGTGTGTGTGTGTGTGTGTGTGTGTGTGTGTGTGTGTGTGTGTGTGTGTGTGTGTGTGTGTGTGTGTGTGCATGTGCGCGCGTGTGCGTTTGTGTGTGTTTGTGCTCTCGTTTATATGTGGTTATGGGGACAAAAACCTGTTTACACAGTCACGTCTTGGGGACCATTTGACGTATGGGGACAAAAAAACCTGTTTTCTTTATGGGGACCATAAAGAAAACAACACAACACAACAACACAACAACACAACAACACAAAAAATGTTTCAGAAAGGGGAAAGGGTGGTCCTCAGAAGTGATGATCCGAAAAATGGTCCCCAGAAAGCATAAAAACGCGTATGTGTGTGTGTGTGTGTGTGTGTGTGTGTGTGTGTGTGTGTGTGTGTGTGTGTGTGTGTGTGTGTGTGTGTGTGTGCGCGCGTGTTTGCGTGTGCGGAGGAGGGATTCTCTTTCAATCTGGTTCATCCGAAGTATTTTCCTGTCACTTGACATTACATCTGCAGTGTCGGTTTGCAAAAGTCACGTGCCTGCAAGTGAAGGACACTCTCAATATGGTGGTGGAAGGAACATACAGGACAGGTCACAGGAGGCTGTTCCAACAGCCGAATGCACACCGTCTCGTGAGTCAGCTTCTTCTGGATGATTTGATATTTGCTACACTTATTTACACTGCCTACATCACATACAGTAAACTCCTCCGTCTTCATACACGCACAGAATAATACTGCAGAAGTAGTCTATACATTCTGCAGGCAAACGCCATACTTTATAATTTAGAGAGCACTCATTCACATACTTAATTTATTGTGTTTATTTATTCATGGGGTGTATTTGTGTAGAATGCAACGTTTCAAGAATAATTCCGGGCAACATACCAGTTTGTAAAGCTCAGATATGCTGATCTGGTCGGGGTCCACCATTTCAAACTCTTTCCTGGGCACAAGATCGATGCCAAGGTGCCTGATGAAAGAGAAATGATGGCGGTCAAGCAATGTCACTTTGCAATGAGCAACACTTTTGCTGCGGATCATGATGTAAATACACTTTGTGGTACAGTGATACCTCGGTTTACGAACCCCTTGGCTTACGAACTTTTCGGTTTTACGAATGTTAAATTTATGAATAATTTTACCTTGGCATACAAACGTTTTTTCGGGATACATACGTAGCGCCACGATGAGTGATATGTCGTTCGCAAACGGGCCAGTTCTCCTAATAACAAAATGGCAGCTGACTGTTTTTGTCCTCTATTCCTCGCCCTCAGTCTTCGGTTAAAACCACGTGATTGGTCAAGAACGCAGCAGTGAGGGAGTGGGTGTTACAGACAGAGAGAGAGAGTGAAGCCGTTAAACAATAAAGAGACAGGCAGACGACAGATAGAGAATGAGAAAATGGATAAAAAACAGTGAAGTTTGGAATCATTTCAACTTGGATAGTTCAAAGGCGGAGTGTAGACTGCAAGGTTAAAATATCCCATCAATCAGGCTCCACAAATAACCCGCACAAGCCATCTGTACACTTGATGCAAACAGCTATCAACCCAGCTAAACAGATCACAATTGATGAGGAACAAGGTAAAATTATCGCAGAGACGCATCAAGTGTTTAATGCTGATGAAACCGGCCACTCCCTTCCATCAAGCTATCAACGACCATCACAAAGGTCAATAAAACGACTTTATTATACTGTACAGTTTATTTCTTTAATTATAATACCATAGCACATTTATTATACATAAAATACGGTATATTTTGTGTAGTTTTAAAGCTTAGAAAATGCGAAAGTTAAAAATTATGTTTTATGGGGACCTCGGAATGGATTATTCTTATTTTAATGGTTTCCGATGGGAAATTAAATTTTGGGATACACACTTTTCGCCTTACACACTGTCTGGGAACCAATTAAGTTTGTGACGTCACGCCAAGACGTCTTGCATTGCTGGAGAATCAAAACAATGGCTTCAGATTCAGAGAATATGCTTTCTTGTTACACATCCAGTTATGAATATGATTCAAATAGTTCTGAAGAAGAAAGCATACATGTTTGCAATTGATTAAAGAATTTATTGCGTGCCATTTTGAGCCAACATTGAGAGGAAATGTCTCACTGAAAAAGAGGCACAAAATGGCAACCTCCTTTGGCCACCTCTGTTTCCACAGGCTGATAAATTCCTTATATGGATCTTGGACGCCCTCTTCTGGCGGCTTTTGGGTGCAACACGAGGTCCCCAGACCAAACAAGTACAGAGAAATACATTGACGTGATGGAAGGCCTGCTACAATGCGTCATTTTTCCGGTCAGGGGCGTTCCTTTAGTGACGTCACGTACGGACTCGTCACCAACTCAAAAACAAAACTTCCTGAATATTCAGCGCGAGTCTTAAAACGTAAAATATAGCTATATGTGGTGGAATTGTATTAAAATACGCTCAGTAGAAGTCATTTGAAGCCATTATACAAATTATGGACACAACTTGTCCGGAGACGTCGTTTAACAATCACAGTTAGCTCCTTTGATGACAACATTTTAGATATTTCCAAAAGGAGCATTTCAAAGTATCGGTCCTTTCAGATGTGGCAAACCCGAATGCCAGTGTTGCTAAATTAAGCTCCGCCTCCATCAAGATGACCCCCCCCCCACCTCCGCCTTGAGTCTTTATTTGGGTTATGGATGTCTGTCATTGCTCAGTTAGATTTGAGAAGTGGCAGATGGCAGAATATGGCCTTCCAGTTTCTTCAAGGAGAAGCGCCCTGACTTGAATCTGTTTGACATGCACTCATCTAAGAACACAACTCGAAAACGGGTTTGGACAGACAGAGAGGGAAATGCTTCATCAGTCGCAATGTACCATGATGACTAATGCTTCATCCTGTAGTGTGTGCATAACTTCCTCAGACAGTTTGATGCTGAACAATATTATTACAATACAGAGTACAGCGATACCTCAGCTTACGAACGCTTTAGCTCACGAACTTTTCGCCTCACGAACATTAAATTGGCGAGCATATAGTCTTGGATGGCGTACTAGTTTTCGTCACCCCTTTTGTTTGAGTGTGGATGTGGTTTGTTATCGAGTGGAGTACTCTTGCTTCAAATCTCTGTTCCCTCTCGGGCCCTCAGATCCTCATTCTCCCTCCACCTTTGTCTGCCCTCTGCCTGTCTCACCACGATAGGGTGCAGAGCTTTCAGCCGCTCTGCTCCCAAACTCTGGAACTCACTTCCACCCAACATCCGTAATATTGACTCCCTTCCTCCGATCAAATCTCACCTCAAAATCCACCTGTTTAAACTTCCTTTCATGGTCTAGTTTAATCTGCTATTTTATTATTTATTGTTTTATGTATTGTTTTTATTGTAAAGTGTACTTGGGTGCTCAGAAAGGTGCTTGTAAATTAAATATTATTATATTTTTATTATATTATTATAATTTATTTATAATTATAATTAATTTATTTATATTATAAATAATTTTATTGTATTATTATAATCAGATATCATCAAGTGGCAACTACATCAATGACCATCACAATGGTAAATAAAACGACTTTATTCTACAGTACAGTTTATTTATTTAATTACAATACAATAGCACATTATTTATACATAAAATAAGGTATATTTTGTGTAGTTTTAAGGCTCATTTAGTAGAAAATTATGTTTTATGGGGACCTGGGAACGAATTATTCTCATATTTAATGGTTTCTTATGGGAAATAAATGTTTGGCAGATGAACTTTTCGCCTCACACAAACTTTCTGGGAACCAATTAAGTTGGTAAGCTGAGGTATCACTGTATTTGAAATCTGAATTTTTATTCATGCAACACGTATTCCACAACATGCACGCAACCCTGTGATTATAACAGTTTTGGCTTAATAGAAGAAGATATGATAGCGATGTACAAAGTGAAGGTGAGACTCACTCATTGCCCCAGTCGAGGCGTACAGTGATGTGCCGCTTGATCTCACGGGTCTGGTCCTGAGCGAGATGACCCTGGATGAGCTGCCGACGGAGGTCGATGAGCTCATTCATCACGTGACGTAGCTTGTGGAACAAATCAACCTTATGTTTCTGTGAAATCAGCCAGAAAGTCTTGTTTAGGTCATACGAATGGGAATCTTTGATTTAACAACCACAAAGGCATCAATTCAACTTCGTTGATCTGGAATCCAATTCAGGTGCCAGGGTTAAAGGCAAGACAAATGTTAGTCAGGACAAAGGCTTCGCTCGCTGGATAGGAGGCGAAACGTCCGACATCTTCAAGAAGTCCAGATGACAGCTGAAGAAACCTTCTCATCGATGGACCACTCCTGTACGACTGAGAGCTTACACAGACGAAATTATAAAAATATTAAAGAAAATCATTTCCAGCCTAGAAAGGTATCATCTCAGCCTCAATCCCCTCTGCCTGTCCCTGGAGTTGGATTAAGGGATACTTTAGGTTGGCGGTAATCACTTTTGCCCACTAAGTGAAGATGATACTAAGTGAAGCAGGCCAAAATCAATCAAGGGGCTGAATGACAGAGCATGAAATCGGGTATGACAGGTCTGTGGGCCATTATCTGTGTCCAGCACCCAGTTCTGGTCCCACATAGATAGCTTAAGAAAAAGTAGGACAACAGTCTTAACTGATCTAAATGCTGTGGACTGCATTTTCAGACGATATCTCCTACAGGAGTTGGGATAATATGTATTGGATAGGGTGCGTGGGGGTACAGCGTGTTGGAAAAGCCTCTTCTGGATGAACCCCTTCGGCGGATGCAAGTGAAGCAACCAAAAAAGCTGCTTTGCTTACAAATCACCCCAGAAAATCTCTGTCATGTGTCATGATTGTAAAAGATTCTTTATGAGTGACACACTACCACAAATAAAGGTGAAAACGCAGGTACATCGATGAAAAGGTTTCTTCAGCCGTCATCTGTACTTCTTTGAAGTTTCGGTTCTCATCCAAGAGGCTTCATCAGCGAACTAACTAATCTTTTGCTGGTAGTTTGGCCCTATATATATATATATATATCCCTACTGTCCAGACGTGGCGGTGCCAGACTCTGCTATGATTGGTCCCTGCTCTCAGGTTTGGGGGGGGGGGAGCAGAGGACTACTCCCTGCGGCTACACTGATTACTTCTATTGTCCTGACTCTATTGTCTTGCCTGAGTATGGGGTCTACGACTGGCCTGATTGCCCCGTTTGCTTTGGTATGACCTCATCAGCATAACTAAGCCTATGAGGTGGTACCAGAGCAAATGACGGTTGAAGAAACCTTTTCATCGATGGACCACTCCTGTACGACAGAGAGCTAAGACAAACTTATTGAACAATCTTTTCAGACATAAGATTGTTGAGTAAAACCCACCCAATTGGTGTTAAGTGTGTGTCTGGACGGAGGAATTTCTTGTCCTTTTTAGTGATAATGTGAGCTGGTGAATCAAGAGCTACTCACCACGTAGAGTTGCTTCCAGAGGACACCCCACTCCTGCAGCGTCGAGGTGGTCTCGGTGATGATGGGATCCTCCAGGGGCACCGCCGTCTCGCACAACCTGACATCAATATTTGCATGAAGACGACGAGGGTGTACCGAAAGACCTCACCAGAAAACACATTTAGGAATGAGTGGGATTTAAGACGAAATGGAATTGGTGAAACCAACGCGCCACCGTGGCTGGCGGACTAGTTTTCGGCGGATGAACACCAAACCACACGGTCGAACAGCGCCACGGTGGATGGCGGACTAGTTTTAAACCCCCCCTCATCCTTTGAGTGCAGATGTAGTTTGTTATCGAGTGGAGTACTTTTGCTATCATGGGACCGAAAAATACCCCACCACAGGCTAGTGTTCAGCCGAAGAGGACACAAAAGAAAATTACGATCGAGCAGATGAAGGAGATCATCGAAAGACATGAATGAGGTGTGCGTTTTTGTGACTTTGCGTCCCAGTACCAGTATGCTAAGTTGACCATTGCTACATGTAGCAATGGTCAAGCAATGGTAGCAATTATTTTGCAGTGGAAAATTCCTGTCCGATAATGTTCTTTTTATTTTGGGCGCTTTTCCTGAATGCAAGCACAGCAGAGTTTCGGTTTGAGTTGATGAACCTTCACAAAAACTCCCATTAGTTGTGGACCGCGTGCTGCGTGCATGTAGGATCTTGTCAAAGAAATGAAACTTACCCTCTGTTGGTCACTGTGGATTTCTTCAAGTGAATGTAGCTGACTGGGAAAATCCCCTGTGGACAGACACAGGGACAGAGTTGCTACACACTGACGGGGTTAGGTTATTGATTGATTGGAGATCAGATTTGTGACTGTGTTGTGGGTTTTGAAATAGAAGCTGTGCAACGATCCCAGTTGATTGCTTCAGTTCTGTTCTAAGCACGATATGGAGATCACAAACTGTTGTAAATAATCTTGAACTCTTAAAATGTCATTTGCACTTGATTTCATTGGCACCGACCTACCCACTCTCGAGGACTTGCACACTGCAAGAATCCAAACTAGGGCGCAGAAAATCTTACTGGACCCTTTGCACCCTGCCCACCACCTTTTCCAGCTACTCCCATCAAGCAGGCGCTACTGATTCTGATTCTGATTGATTGAACTCATTCAGTGCCATTGACGAATTTATTCGGGAATTGAAAATATGACGTAGAGCGCCATTCCCGAATTTGTTGTTATGTTTTTCTTGTTTGGGTGCTGATAAAGCACTGGTCAGACCTCTGGCAATGTTTTTCCCTTCCACAAGGGGGCAGAATTTGCCTTGAGTCCATCTTAAGGCTTTGTTCCAGCTTCAGCTGTTGATAAAGCGCCATATAAACCAATATGCATGTTCTGAATTGTATTTTGGACAGCCACCCTCACTTCAAGCTCTTATAACTCCGGACCAATATAATTTAGGAACTAACAATTTTTTTTTCTGATGAAAGAAGAGAATCTCAGGTGCCTTACGTAGCATTGAATGTTTATGTAGTCCTAAAACTCCATATTCTGTGGCTTTTGATTCGAGCGACAAGGAGAAAAACTATTTGCACGTTTGACAGTGAATGAGTTAAAAACATTTAAGTTATCTAAACGGCACAAAAAAATAGTTTTAATAGTTAAAGCCTCAGAAAATCTCTTGCACATGGTACAGACACAAAATCCATCATACATACAGTATCATGAATGTATTTGAACATGGACATATTGCATGCATAAAAGTTATAGGAAATATTTAAAGAAAGATATGAATTTTTGGTAGACCAACATTTGGCGGAGTGAAATTCCTATTAGTAAGTAAATAACGACATAAATATTCAATGCAGCATACGAAAACCTAGACTCTTTTCTTTCATCAGGAAAAAAAGAGTTCATTCCTAAATTGTACGGGTCTGGAGTTATTTGAGCTTGAAATGGGGGCGGCTGTACAAAAGGCAATGCAATACATAGATACTGTATTGGTTTATATAGCATTTTAACAACAACTGAAGCTGGAACAAAGCTCTAACATAGAAAAAAGGGAAATGCTGCCCCTTTGTGGAAAACAAAAAAAAACATTGCCAAAGGCCATGGCCAGCGCTTTATCAGCACCCAAGCATGAAAAAAACAACCTGAAACAATTATGGGAATGGTGCTCTACGTCATATTTTCAATTCCCGAATAAAGTCGTGAACGGCAGTGAATGAGTTAATCTGCTTTTAAGTACTAAAAGCAAAATGCTTACGCACTGCACAACAGTTTTCTAGGGTTAGGGTTAGGGTTAGGGTTAGGGTTAGGGTTAGGGTCAGGGTTAGGGTTTTCTGCACAACCCAGTGCGCATGGACTCGTCCATTAAATCTTAAATCCTTTGATCGCTCTAAATTGAGACCACTAATAATTCGGAAAGGGGCAATTAGTGTCAAGTGTAAGACATGTCATTATTTATTAACAAGCTAATAACACAAATAAAAAAAGTAGCCCAGTAGGGATCCCTCTCGCTCCTATTTCATGACTCGTAGCAGTTTATTCGGTCAAAGCAAACTGTTCACAAACTCCAGTGCACATTACCAGTTTATGAAGCATTTCGAAACCCTTCATCAGGCTCTTGTCATTTCCAAGTGGTAACAAAGCAAAGATAAACACGCAGAAGAATGAAGAATAGCGCTGAGAAAGAGAGAGACGGTGCCAAATGTCACTTCTGCAGCTTGTCTTTCCAATCTGCCAGATGTGAGCAATTAGCCACCGCAATTGAAATTAAGTCTGTAAGCGCTCGGAGAATACGGGGGCAAACCAGTGTGGGCAGCAAGGCGTACAACAAAATGGAGGGTTATTAGTAAGTACTGTAAATAGCTGATGGGAATGGACAAGGACAGACAACATGAAGTCATAAACACCTACAGTACATTCCCAGAGAATGGACAGCCCCCGTGATTTCTTTTTCACAGATGAATCTCATCATGCCTCAGTCCCTCATACACATGTTAAAATCCTGGTTTACCCATAACTTCCTCAATCTTAACGGCGAAAAAAACTGAAATTCTCCTCGTTGGTACCAAATCCACCTTGAGCAAAGCTAACGGTTTCTCTATCACTATTGATAATTCGACCGTTTCTCCATCCCATCAGGTGAAAAGCCTAGGTGTCATTCTTGACAGCACACGATCTTTCCACTCCCATATAAATAACCCGGTCTGTGGACTTCCACCTACGCGATATCAATCGTCTTCGCCCGTCTCTCACTCCTCACACCACTGCTATCCTCGTTCATCGTCTTGTCACCTCCCAGATTGACTATTGCAATTCACTTCTTCTTTGGTGTCCCTCAGAAACTTCTCTACAAACTTCAACTCGTCCAGAATTCTTCAGCCTACTACTGCTACTGTGATAAAGGAGTTTCCCAAGTCCTAAATTCTGTCCAAGGCCAGATCTCCTAGATGAAGATGACAGTTTAACAAGCTGTGTCTGTTGACCTCAGATTGACGCCAGGTTGTCTGTGCTTCAATTGTGTATTTGAGTCACACATGTTGACTAAGCATATAACAGCATGGAACTTTTAAATATGAAAACTTCTTATTCTCCATCACTAACAAAAACAATTTGAAAAAAAAGTTACCTTGATTGAAGGCTTCTTCGTTGAAAAGCCTCTGTACCAACCTGAAGGACAAGATAAAAATCAAAACTGTTAAACCTGTCGAATACATACACAGATGTGTATTTGGTGTGTTATTACACTCTGGTTACCAATTGTGTAACCATATAGAAAGTAGAATCCATAAATTAATATACAACCAATAAAGAAAGATCAGTTTCAAATTCTGAGAAAACATGGTACATCGTGGAATTTCAAAATAAAATACAGTAAAGTCTCGTTATATCGATATTCAAGGGAGTCCGAAAAAATATCGATATAACCGGGACTATCGATATATCCGACCCTGTTTGCATGTAATTTTCTCCGTGCGTGCATAGAAATAGTATCGATATTACCGGGACTATCGATATATCCGATATCGATATAACGAGACTTTACTGTATATTTAAAAAATGCTAATTTCACAATGGAGAACATGTACCGACTGCTAAGCCACCACAGAAGTTTTTGATTTTGAACATACACGTACTTGGAATTGACGATTCCATTGATTGATTATTGCATCGATTAACCTTACGTCTGTATAAACTCTCAGTCGTACAGGAGTGGTCCATCAATGAAAAGGTTTCTTCAGCCGTCATCTGTACTTTTTTGAAGGTGTCGGACGTTTCTTTCTTTTTCATCGATCGATTAACCTTGTAATCGCATAAATTGTCATTTCGCAATAGAGCTTATTGCAATTTTTTTCTCATGACTCTTTATGAGTAGATTATTGTTTATTTTCCATTGTTGAAATGTTCAAGCAAACCAAATAAACATCTATTCATCGGAACGGCTTATCCTCACTTAACTTGTGGGCCAAATACACGACAGTGAAGCTGAAAGTAAGAGCTGCTTCTTGGCTGTCGATTCATGCCCACGAAAGCTTGCCAGTTTGATATACTGTACACTGCCTCAACATTGTCCAACTACATGTTAATTTTAGATTAGTCATACTATGTCTCATAATTATATTCACACCACATTAACTAAACTATTATGCATTCTGGAGATGATGATTCAATCACTGTTTTGATACACGTAATGTGTCAGAAAATGGGGACTCATTTTCAAAGGTTCATTGACTCTGTTCAATGTGCCTAATAATGGGGCAAGCCAGCCAGTCATTTTATATAGAAAGATAGGTAGGTAGGTAGGTAGGTAGGTAGGTAGGTAGGTAGGTAGGTAGGTAGGTAGGTAGGTAGGTAGGTAGGTTGGTAGGTAGGTAGGTAGGTAGCTAGGTAGGTAGCTAGCTAGGTAGGTAGGTAGGTAGGTAGGTAGGTAGGTAGGTAGGTAGGTAGGTTGGTAGGTAGGTAGGTAGGTAGGTAGGTAGGTAGGTAGGTAGGTAGGTAGGTAGGTAGGTAGGTAGGTAGGTAGGTAGGTAGGTAGGTAGGTAGGTAGGTAGGTAGGTAGGTAGCTAGGTAGGTAGGTAGGTTGGTAGGTAGGTAGGTAGGTAGGTAGGTAGGTAGGTAGGTAGGTAGGTAGGTAGGTAGGTAGGTAGGTAGGTAGGTAGGTAGGTAGGTAGGTAGGTAGGTAGCTAGGTAGGTAGCTAGGTAGGTAGGTAGGTAGGTAGGTAGGTAGGTAGGTAGGTAGGTAGGTAGGTAGGTAGGTAGGTAGGTAGGTAGGTAGGTAGGTAGGTAGGTAGGTAGGTAGGTAGGTAGGAGGTGGCTGGCTGGCTGGCTGGGTGGGTGGGTGGGTAGGTGGGCGGATGGATGGATAGGTGGATAGATAGATGTATAGATAGATGGATAGATAGATGGATAGATAGATGCATAGGTGGATAGATAGATGGATAGATAGATGGATAGATAGATGGATAGATAGATGGATAGATAGATCAATAGATAGATGTGCAATAGTCAAAGTACACAAAATGAGTCCCTGTTTTCTGACATTACGTTTTTTAAATAATTTTTTGAGAATATTCACCAGTAATGTTAATGGTTTTCTATTCCTCAAGTTTTCGAAAAATACTGCAAAACTACCAGAATGAAAGCCAGCTTGCCGGGTCCATACGGAGTGGAGTTACTGCTGGCTATCTTGCACAATGCTCAGTAGGGTGCACGCTTCCTTTCTGCTATCTCTTGCAAAGTACAGTAAAGTCTCGTTATATCGATATTCAAGGGAGTCCGAAAAAATATCGATATAACCGGGACTATCGATATATCCGACCCTGTTTGCATGTAATTTTCTCAGTGCGTGCATAGAAATAGTATCGATATAACCGGGACTATCGATATATCCGATATCGATATAACGAGACTTTACTGTATTAAAATGTGTCATTGCACAGCCATTGTTTGTGAATTATATCCAGGAAATACTTTACCGTCACTTTTCTCCAGAATCTGGACAGTCTCCCCGATTTCCAGGACAAGGGCTTGACATATTGGTGACCGGAAGTTGCAGATCACTGTAAAAAAAAAAATACAAACAAACAGAACAAAACAAGAGATATGATAAGAGTGATGAGAGTGCCCTGCTGTCTTCAGGTCAGGTGACAGAGCTCTGTGTAGGGCTGCTCGAGAGGGGGAATTCAAAAAGACCAGATGGACCATGAATTGAGTTATCCAGTCCCACCCGTCCACCGCTTAGTTCAGCTAGTCGTCGGTGCCACGCGGTCTAATCTTCCCCCCGTGTTTTGAGGTAAAATGCTTCACGGGTATGAATGAACGAGGTGTCACGGCTAGTCCACAGTGATGTTAAGCCTTTCCTGCTCCTTGTAACCTGATAACATAAACGGTCCAATGTAGTAACTGCTGTCCCTGCCCATCTCCCTTCAGACTGGAACCTCTACCAGTTTGGATAGCGTTTGAACATAGTCACAGGGGATATACCATCGTAGTGTTCCAATCTTTGCCAAAACACCGTAATTGTTCTTATCCTGTGACTGTAAAGTGTCCTTGAGTAGCTAAATCAGCGAGTTTGGCCACATGTTTGCGTAATCTTATGACCCAGCTAGATGATTCGGAAGCAGGATTGAAATACAGTGATACCTCAGTTTACAAACTTAATTGGTTCCCAGAAAGTGTGTGTAAGGCGAAAAATTCGTCTGCCAAACATTTATTTCCCATAAGAAACCTTTAAAATGAGAATAATCCGTTCCCAGGTCCCCATAAAATAATTTTCTACCAAATAAGCCTTAAAACTACACAAAATCTACCTTATTTTATGTGTAATAAATGTCCTATTGTAATCGTTATTCAAGAAATAAACTGTACTGTATAAGAAAGTCGTTTTATTTACCTTTGTGATGGTCATTGATGTAGTTGCCTCTGGCTGATATCCGAGTGAAGTTGCCGTGCTTTCTCGGTGATAATACCCTCACACACAATGTCCCCTGCTAGCTGATTTTCATGAATCCAAATCAACAGAAGTTTTTCAACCTTTTCTATCGCCTGAGACCGTTGCTTAGACAACATAGAAAAACCCTTAGCCACACGTAGCAATGGTCGACTTAGCATACTGGTACTGGGACGGTCGATGAAAAGGTTTCTTCAGCCGTCATCTGTTCTACTTTGAAGGTGTTGGACGTTTCGCTTCTTATCAAGGAAACTTCGTCAGCAAACTAAAGTCTTACTGGTAGTTTAGGCCCTATATATATCCCTACTGTGCAGACATGGCGGTGCCGGACTCTGCTATGATTGGTCCCAGTTCTGAGGAGCGCTTACACAGACGTGGTACTGGGACGCTAAGTCACACAAACGCACACATCGTTTGTGGGTTTTTTTCCGATCCCATAAGAGCAAATGTACTCCACTCGATAACAAACCACGTCCGCAGTCAAAGGGGGTGACAAAAACTAGTCCGCCAGCCACTGTGGCGCTGTGTGGTTTGGTTCGTTTGCCGAAAACTAGCTCATATGCCAAGATTAGATTCTCACTAATTCAATGTTTGTAAGGCAAAACGTTGCTACACTAAAGTTGAGGTATCACTGTATTTTAAATTTTTACATTACAATTATTTTTAAATCTGCAATTGTCGTAAAAAGTACCCAGTTACCATACGTCTGTGTAAGCTCTCAGTCGTACAGAAGTGGTCCATCGATGAGAAGGTTTCTTCAGCCGTCATTTGTACAAATTTGAAGGTTTCGGACGTACCTTCAAATTTGTTACCATGTACAAAAAATGTCAGTCTCGGTTCATGCCAGAAGTTGAACTCATAGTACAGTACAAGCAAAGGCTCATGGGTATAAAGTGTGGGGAATAGTGACACGGTATTTGCATCGGTCTTCCGTGTCACCTGATTGTAATAGGCAACATTATGCAGTCGTTGACCATGCACTTAATGATTCAGACGCAAATTAAGGGCATGTTTTTATCTCGGGGGAACAATCGCCACAAAACAAGCATCCTACATACAGACGAAAGGCTTTGGTGAAGACAAACTTGTTTAACAATGACAACGCTCCGTTGACAACGTTAAAACCCACAAACGGCGGCCCTTGAAGGTCCGCTAGCTGTGAATCATTATGCTAATGAACTAGCCATGGGACCCAGTGAGGGGGAGGAAGATAAAGAGAGCGGGGGGGGGGGGGCGTCTGGATCTCCTACTTGTTTCAGAGTAACGAGCGCTCAGTTCCTCTGCTAATGGTTACTATGGCAACAGACCAGTGACAAACTGCAGCGCTCTTTTCGCTGTAACTGCTTCGAGGATGTGGGTACTATGTTTTAAAATGGCAAGCTCTTCGTTGCTGCAAGGTATCACTATCCTGCATAGCGTCCGTCACATGGTAAACGGATGGAGGTATGTTAGCTTCGGTTAGAAATGAAGATGATGTCAAATTTGAGAGAAAGATGAGTGAATCATGTTTTGAGAGTCCTACCTCAGAAAACTCAGAAACGGAACAAACATGCTTCCGGCGTGTCTAAAGCTGCAGTGCATTAGCATATCCTATAAACATAACCAGCGAAGATCCCATTCAAAACGTGCTGAACAAAGGCAACCACGCGATATTGGTTGGTGCAGACTGTGCGGTAATTGAGTTGCATGATCACGTTATTGTGAGCATCATTGAAAAAAAAAGGGGGTTCAAAGAGTCCATTTTACCGTTTTGACTAAACCAAATGTTGGTTCAAAAATGGGAAATCTACTGCGTTGCACTTGGAAATGATGAAATACAATGCCTCATTCAGACTCCCCACACACAGCCCCCGCAACAAGGCTAAACTGTGATTCGGAAAGCATCTGAAATATTTCATCATCAGGTTTTGAGAGAATCTACAACACTTCACATATTTAACTCATTCATTGCTCGACGATGTGCAAAAAATGTGTCCCACTCCAGTGCCAGGGTTTTTGGCATTGTCACTTGAAATCCAGGATCCACAGAATCTTGACTTTTAGGACTACATAAACATTCAATGCAGCGGAAGAAACCTGAGACTCTCTTCTGTCATCAGAAACAAAGAGTTAATTCCTAAATTATATGAGTCTGGAGTTATATGAGCTTGAAATGAGGGTGGCTGTCCAAAATACAACACAATACTGAACATACATATACAGTAAAGTCTCGTTATATCGATATTCAAGGGAGTCTGAAAAAATATCGATATAACCGGGACTATCGATATATCCGACCCTGTTTGCATGTAATTTTCTCCGTGCGTGCATAGAAATAGTATCGATATAACCGGGACTATCGATATATCCGATATCGATATAACGAGACTTTACTGTAGTCCTAAAACTCAATATTCTGTGGGTCCTGGAATTCGAGTGACAATGCCAAAAACCCTGGCACTGGAGCGGACACATTTTTGTACATCGTCTGGCAGTGAATGAGTTAATGTGCAAAGACCCCAAAAATGTACACATTGTTTATAAATGTATAGAGTGCAGCCACCACATGGTGAGCAACAGTGTCAAGCATGTTAAGATAAGAAATGCTTTAATTTGTATTACAATACAGAAATTCCCATTAAAGCCTGGTTAAAATGCACAAGCCTTTATTTTGAAACTTGATAGAAAGAAAGAGACTTAATTTAATAGAATTATCGTGGTGTCTGTTGGTGTGTGTTTGTGTGTGTGCTTTGTGTACAGAAATCCATTAGTGACGAGAACCTCCCAGAGTTGCAGTGGGGCTTTTATGAGATGATTGCAGGTAATTGAGAGGAATATTGCACCTGGTGCGATATAGTTCGAAAGTCTGTTCAGTATCGCAGGTACGCAAACTGTTGACACATTAGCAAACAAAAACATTATTGGGATTTTGAAACGTCTTCATGTCACATTTACTGCACATTTGAACTTAATAGAGGTGCAGGTTGGCCTTCTCTGGAAATGAAATGTGTTATTATTATTGTATCTATTAGCTAGCTATCTATCTATTTGAGTTACTTCCGGGTTGAGTGAACGCTGGCGCGTGTGGCTGCCGCTGCTCACCCATGGAAAAAATATCTTGTGACTGTAAAGTGTCCTCGAGATTTTTGAAAGGCACTAAATTAAATGTATTATTATTATTATTATTATTATTATTTATTTTTTGCATGTATTTTTTTCTTTATTTTTATTTTTTTAATTTTATTTTTTCTATGTATTTTTTTCTATGTTATTTTTCTTATTATTTTTTATTTGTATTTGTATTTGTATTTAATTTTTTTTATTTCTATTTCTATTTTGTTATTTTTATATAATTTTATTGCCCCACGCACATGCTCATGTCACGGCACATTAAGTAATCAAGATGACTGCTGCGTCACCACTATTTGTAATGGACTCTTCGAGGGTCAGATGTGATCATGAGAGAATGGTGAGCTCTTGCGTTTTGGTGCTAAGCCGAGTTTTCCAAGAAATGTCCGCATTTATAAAATTAAAATTAAAATAAATAAAATTAAATAAAAATAAATACAATTAAATAAAAATACGCGCAGAGCCGCAAACTGTACAAACCTATCGAATTCATGGCCTTGTTTCAGTGAAAAAAAGGTCACATGCCGGCATACAGTGGGACCTTGGCTTACGAACTTAATCGGTTCCCAGACAGTGTGTAAGGTGAAAAGTGTGTATCCCAAAATTTCCTATCCCATAGGAAACCATTAAAATGAGAATAATCTGTTCCCAGGTCCCCATAAAACTTAATGTTTCTAATATTCTAAGCCTTAAAACTACACAAGATATACCTTATTTTATGTATAATAAATGTGCTATGGTATTATAATTATAATTATAAACGAAATAAACTGTACTGTATAATGAAGTCTTTTTATTGACCTTTGTGATGGTCGTTGATGGCTTGATGGCTTGGAGTTTCCTCAGCATTAAACACTTGATGAGGAACATTACCTTCTTCTTTGTCTTTTGTACAACCATTTGCCTTTTGTACAACCACCCCCATTTCAAGCTCAGATATCTCCAGACCCATAAACAGTAACTTAGAAATTAACTCTTTTTTTCTGATGAAAGAGTATAAGGTTTCTTACGCTACATTTAAAGGACAACCGTCGACAAGTCGCGTCCATAATTTGTAAAATGGCTTCAAATGACTTCTACTGAGCGTATTTTAATAAGATTCCACCGCATATAGCTATCTTTTACGTTTTAAAACTCGCACTGAATATTCAGGAAGTCTTGTTTTTGAGTTGGTGACGAGTCCGTACGTGACGTCACTAAAGGAACGCCCCTAACCGAAAAAAAAGACATATTGTAGCAGTCCTTCCATCACGTCAATGTATTTTGCTGTACTTGTTTGGTCTGAAAACCTCATGTTGCACCCATAACCTGCCAGAAGAGGGCGTCCAAGCTCCATGGAAGTAATTTATCAGCCTGTGGAAACGGGCTGATTCATTCCTCACAGGAGCTGGTCGCCATTTTTCTGCCTCTTTTCAGGGACGCTACATTGCAGTCCAGACACCGATAAAAAATGATATAAAGTGTCCAAAATCTGCAAATAAATGAACCCGAAAGTGGCCAGTTTCAGAAGGTCCCGCCCCCTTGTTCGTGATGTCACCCCAAGATGTCTTGCCTTGCTGGAGAATCAAAACAATGGCTTCAGATTCGGAGAATATGCTTTCTTGTTACTCATCCAGTTATGAATATGAATCAAATAGTTCTGAAGAAGAAAGCATACATGTTTGCAATCGATTCAAGAATTTATTCCGTGTCATTTTGAGGCATCAGGGGTGGGAAATGTCACACACACAAAGGCAGAAAATGGCGACAAAGCAATGTAAGGAATGAATCAGCCCGTTTCCACAGGCTGATTAATTCCTTCCATGGAGCTTGGTCGCCCTCTTCTGTCTCTTTTTGATCCTCCACGAAGTTTTCAGACCAAAGTACAGCAAAATGACGTGATGGAAGGACTTCTACAATGTGTCCTTTTTTCGGTCAGGGGTGTTCCTTCAGTGACGTAACGTGAGGACTCGTCACCAACTCAAAAACAAACTTCCGGAATATTCAGTGCAAGTCTTAAAACGTAAAATATAGCTACATGCGGTGGAATTTTTGTAAAATACGCTCAGTAGAAGTCATTTGAAGACATTTTACTAATTATGGACACAACTTGTCCGAGGACGTCGGTTGTCCTTTAATGTTTATGTAGTCCTAACAGTCGATATTCTGTGGGTTGTGCAATTTTAGTGAAAATGACAAAAACCGTGGCACTTTGTGTGCGTGTAATTCTGCGTTAAGCCCAAAACGCCCCCCCAGCTCAAAGCAGACAGAAGTTACAGGTCGACCTCGCTTTACACCTGTTACGGTCGCAGTGCCCCGCGGTGGTTATTGTCACGCCAATATAACCCACCATACACCCACGACTTCACATTGGCTGGTGAAAAGAACGCTGTAAAAATGGGGGGAAATGGACGAATTTCCAGCAAACCAAGAGGCGAATACAGGCGTGATTCATCCCATTAACACCTGAGCACACTCGGATCTCATCTCCGAGGTGGTGGCTCGGACTGGAGGCTGCATCATCCCACGCAATATCTACCCCTCTATACCACCCCCAACGCCCCCCCTCTGCAGCCATTATAAGTGAATGTTGTTTTTCAGTGGGTACATTTTGCTTAATCAAATGGGATTAACATGAACTGGTGGCAATTGTCGATGGGGTGTACATTAAGTGCACCGCCATTAAAAAAAACAACAACAAATGTCGCTAATAAACGATAAAAGGTGCAGTTGACTCACCAACTCCGATTTTCTCCTCTTCGGTAGGAATCCACATATTGGATTATTTGCGCCACATGTCAGCAGATGATGTTTGTTTGGAATAAAAAGATGAGATGGAGAGGACGAGGACGATGGTGTTCGTACTACATGTCTCCACTAGATTCTGTCGTCGATATGCACAGTAATGGTGGCGAGGAGCATCAAGGAACACGGCGTTTGATGAAAAATCACTTGTTGTAATTATTATTTTCCGGCTCGTGTCTTCAGTCTGATGCAGTCTCCGTGACAAGCTTGTGGACGCGCGCACGCGCAAGTTCCTCGCAGTTTCCACAAAGGTGTTATTCCAGCCGCATTTTAAATCGAGAGCAGGTAGCTTTCAAAATATTCTCATTCAGTGTCTTTTTTTTTTTGTAAAAAGGAAAAGTCTTCAAGAGTCTGCAGATGAGCCGTCAGTGAGGGGGGGGGGGGGTAGGATGCTAGTTAACGTCGATGTCGCAACGTAAAAAGATCCGAGTTGGCGCAAGAGAAATCGAGGAGGCTGCAACATAGAGTAAGATACGCCATTTTTGTGCGGGTCACGTGACTCGTTTTGTCAACACTGATGTGTCAAGCGGATGCTCTCTCATTTTCTCTCTCTCTCTCACACATATACACACACTGCAGTTCCTCCTCCCGGGCACGAGCATCCTCCTGCCAGTGTGCCCAGACCACGATGCACCGCCCCCTCCACGGTCCTCAACGGTGCGACATGCCACGCTCATGGTGGGGTTGGGGTGGGGTGGGGGGGTGTATACATCCCCGTTGAGTCATTGCAACATGCCATCAGTACAATGCTTGGTTATGGTGTTATAAACCACCTCCATTTCTATGTCTGAATACGTAGCATATGTGTGCATATATAGCATAGCATAGCATGGATTGATAAATGGATGCTAGATGGAAGCTAGATGGATGGGTGGCTTAGGTAGGTGGGTGGGTGGGTGGATGGATGTATGATGGATAGATAGATCGATGAAAAGATTTTCTTCTTTTTTCACATAGATGGTTTGAAAGGGGAGTATAAGAAGCGATTTTCATAAAACAGCTAAATCCTTCACTAAACCGACATGGTGGGGTGAGGTTCAATTTGGATCGTTCGTACAACAGCCTGCTTAGGCAACATAGGATTAGTAATGCTGATGAGGTGACACCAGAGCAAATAGGGCAATCAGGCCAGTCGTTAGTCAGGGCAATAGAAGCAATCAGTGGAGCCGCAGGGAGTAGTCCTCTGCTCCCCCACCCCCAACCTGAGAGCAGGGACCTATCATAGCAGAATCCGGCACCAGTAGGGATATATATATATATATATGGCCGAAACTACCAGCAAGACTTTAGTTTGCTGACGAAGTCTCTTGAATGAGAAGCGATACATCCGACACCTTCAAACAAGTACAGATGACGGCTGAAGAAACCTTTTCACCGATGGACCACTCCTGTACGACTGAGAGCTTCCACAGACGTATCGATGGATAGACTTCTTTCTTTCCTTTCATAACTTTGTTGCTGTGAAATGTAAATGTTTCCACTGCGAGACGAATAAAGGTACAAGCAATCGTCTGTAAATCACGTGTGTCCGGAATATTCTGCAAATAAACCCTTTAAAAGTTCATCGACTCCAGTTTGTATTTAGATAAGCAAAATCCTAATAATCCGATGTTAACAAACACGCGGAGGAAACAAGGCCACTCCTCCTCTAACACTTCTTCCAACTAATCACACTCATGTCATGTTTTTTTTTCCACCAGGGGTCGTCAGTTCAAATCCCGCTCCAGCCTCCCTATGTGGAGTTTGTATGTTCTCCCTCGTGGGTTTTCTCCCGGTACGACGGTTTCGCTCCCACATTACAAAAAAAAACATGAATGGCAGGCTGATATGACACTAAATTGTACCTAGGTATGCGTGTGGATTGCTGTTTGTCTTTGTGTGCCTTGCAATTGGCTGGTAACCAGTTCAGGGTGTCCCTCCACTCCAGCATGCCTTGCATCCCTAATGAGGAGAAATCGGTTGGGAAAATGAATGACTAAATGAATGTCACAGCTCCGATATTAACTCCAAAATGTTGGTAGAAAACAGATTGTCGTCATTGTATTATATTTATTATTTAAATGTACGGAAGGAGCTGTAATATTCTAATCCCAATAGCTAAATTATTATGATTATTTTTTTTTTAATCCAAACTCATGTCTTCATCATCGTCCTTTTTGTCATTGGTGTCTCCGTCCCGCTCAGACTTGGTGTCTATCTCCATTGCTTTCGCAAACGCCTCCAGATCTGCAAAAAAAAAAAAAAGTGGAAAAAGAAAATTAATTGTAGTTTGTAAAAATAAATAAGTGTTGATTTTGATTGATAAAGGCCAGCATGTATTATTTGTGATGGAAAAAAAAACATTTGGTAGTTTCACAACTGCACATTGTTAATAATAATAATAATAATAATAAAATAATACATTCATTTCTAAGCACCTTTCAAAACTCTCAAGGTCACTTTACAGTCACAGGATCAGTTTTTCTGCAGGTGAGCAGAGGCAGCCACATGCGCCGTTACTCATTCACTGCCCGACATACAAAAATGGGTCCCCTCCAGTGCCAGGGTTTTTGTCATTTTTACTCAAATTCCAAGACCCACACAAAATTGAGTTTTAGGACTACATCAACATCCAATGAAGCGTTAGAAACCTTAGAGTCTCTTATGAGTTATCGGATTGGATTTGCCTTCATTAGTCTCGCAGTGATGAAATTTACATTTAAAGCAGCAAAGTTATGAAAGGAATAAAAATGGAGGGCTTGAAAGGGGAGCAAAAGAAGCTATTTTCATAAAACAGCAAAACCCTTCACTAGATCGCCACGGTGGGGTGAGTTTCAATTTGGATCCTTCCTACAACCGACGTCTTGGGCAACAGAGGCTTAGTTATGCTGATGAGGTGATACCAGATCAAATGGGGAAATGGGGCCAGTCGTAGACCCATACTCAGGCAGGACAATAGAAGTAATCCGGGAAAAAGCCAAGAGAGGAGAGAGGAAAAAAAAAAGCGGACGGGGCTGATTTGGGAGAGCTTTTATAAAGACGGACAGGATGTGACATGATGACAGGAAGTCCGAGAAAATAAAACCATGTGTAAGAAAATAGAAAAGATGTTAGGAATGTGTTCGTACTGCGAATTGCCCTAACAGTAAATTATATGGGTTTGGAGTTATATGAGCTTGAAATGAGGGCGGCTTTGCAAAATACAATGCAATACAAACATACATATTGGTTCATATGGCGATTTAACAACAGCTGAAGCTGGAACACAGTGCTAATATGGAAAAAAGGGGAACGCTGCTCCCTTCTGGGAGGGGAAAAACATTGCCAGAGACCATGGCCAGCGCTTTATCAGCATGCAAGCATGAAAAAAAATGGCGCTCGCTCTACATCATATTTTCAATACCCGAATAAATTAGCGAATGGCAGTGAATGAGTTAATATTGAACTGTCCCAAGCAGTGTCAAATAGATGCTTACGAAAGCGACTGACCTCCATTGTTGGCAGCATCAACAGCCTCTGTTGGTAACCCGAACTGGTTCATCAGTGGCCCCAACTGCCCCGATGCTAGTGCGCTGCTAAACATGCTCATAGCCTGGAAGGGGGGCAAATCCAAACAAAGAGCTTCAGGATAACTTGAGAACGTGTGCGTTGAATGTAGAAATGTACAAGGCAGCCATTGCACATGATTTCATGTTGATGGGGGCGGGGAATCGAGGACAAAAAAAAAAGTCGGCTGTCATTTCCAGCAGCTTGTTAGGAGCTCCAAGAACCGACTCGTTCGCGAACGACACGCCACAAATTGTGGCGCTCCGTGTGTTTCCCGAAAAATAGTTTGTATGCCAAGATTATATTCTCGCGTATATAACATTCGTAAGGCGAGGGATCGCTGTAGAACACAGGTGTCAAAGTCAAGGCCCGCGGGCCAAATCCGGCCCGCCACATCATTTTTTTTCGGCCCGCGAAAGCAAATCAAACTTGTTAAATTCCACGATGATTGCTAAAATCTGAGCCAAAATTTCATATTTTTGGATGTCAACCACAATAAAAGTCATTATTCTTGACTTCAGATTTGAAAACGAGTTACAGTAAAGTCTCGTTATATCGATATCGGATATATCGATAGTCCCGGTTATATCGATACTCTTTCTATGCACGCATGGAGAAAATTACATGCAAACAGGGTCGGATATATCGATAGTCCCGGTTATATCGATATTTTTTTCAGACTCCCTTGAATATCGATATAACGAGACTTTACTGTATTTGAAGGGATTTAAACATTCTAATGGGTTCCTCAAATTCATAACGGCCCTCGGGAGGAAACCATAACTACAATGTGGCCCGCGGCAAAAAAATGACTTTGACACCCCTGCTGTAGAAGGTATTAAAATGTGCCGCTCTCATCAGTCTGTTTACACAAGATACATTTTTGATGTTTTAATTTGAAAGGATACTGAATAGAAAACAATTAGACAGTTTGTTTCAACGTTGAACTGACAACGCAAACAATATTTCACATTTTCTTACACTCAATATTTGCATTGTCCTCTTTTAAAAAGACACTCAAATTGCTCAATTCCGATTTCCAAAGACATAAGACTGGCCAAGCGGCTAAAATATTGTATTTTATGCACTATAAGGCGCACCTAAAAGACAATGTTTTTTTGTTTGTTGTAAAAGCAGACCATGCGCCTCATAATGCGGTGCGCCTTATGTATGGAAAAGGCTTTTAAATAAGTCATTCGTTGAAGGTGCGCCTTACATTCCAAAAAACGAAACAAACAAGCGAATCCAATTGAAGCCTTTACCTGCTGAAACTGAGGCGAGCTGACCGTGCTGTGCAGCTCATCCGTGCTCTGGAGGAGCGACTCCCCACTTGGCAGGAAGGGCAACAGTCTCTGCTGCACGTCAGGGTTGGCCAGGATTGGAGCCATCACCTCCGGAGTCAAGGCAGTGGCCAGGTCCACTGTGGGTAAAACACGGTTTCCAAAATGATCATTTTTGTGGAAAACCCCGAAACGGAATGTTCGTTCAGGCATTACCAACGGGTCACCAAAGAGGATAAAACATGTTCAACACTTGAATTAATCAATAATTTGGGGGGTGGGGGGGGAATCTTCACATGTTGACAGGCAAAGATAAAAGATTTCTGAAAATACTTACGAACGCTTTAGCTCACAAACTTTTCACTTTACGAACATTAAATTTGCGAGAATATAATCTTGATATACAAATTAGTTTTTGGCGGACCAATAAAACCACACAGCGCCACGGTGGCTGGCGGACTAGTTTTCCACACCCCCTTTGAGTGCAGATGAGGTTTGTTATCGAGTGAAGTACTTTTGCTATTATGGGACCGAAAAAGACCCCACCACAGGCGGGTGTTCAGCCAAAGATGACATTAAAGAAAATTACAATCGAGGAGAAGAAGCAGATCACAGTAGCTGGCGGACTAGTTTTCGTCACCCAGTGGAGGAATTTTGCTATTATGGGAACGAAAAAAAAAGTCAAACACAGGCGAGTGAGTCAAGGAGGACACAAAAGAAAATTATGGTTGAGCAGAAGAAGGAGATCGAAAAAACACGAACGACGTGTGCGTTTGTGTGACTTAGCGTCCCAGTACTAAATCGACATTGCTACGTTTGGCTAAGAGTGTTTCTGTGTTGTCTAAGCAATGGTAGATAGAAGAGGTTGAAAAACTATTATTGATTTGGATTAACCAAAAGCAGCTAGCAGGGGACCGTGTGAGTGAGGGTATTATCGCCGAGAAAGCATGGCAACTTTAGTCGGATATCATCAAATGGCAACTACATCAACAACCATCACAAAAGTAAATAAAACGACTTTATTGTACAGTACAGCTTATTTCTTTAATTACAATACAATAGCACATTTATTATACATAAAATAAGGTATATTTTGTGTCGCTTTAAGGCTTATTTAGTAGAAAATTTGTTTTATGTGGACCTGGGAACAGACTATTCTGATTTTAATGGTTTATTATGGGAAATAAATGCTTGGAAGACTAACTTTTTGCCTTACACACACTTTCTGGGAACCAATTAAGTTCGTGAGCTGAGGTATCACTCATCTTTATCGCAATTTGAATCAGGAAAACGCTGATGGAATTCAAGTGACTTCTCACCTCCCGCGCCGCCAGCGGGTACGTTCATGGTAGCCAGAATGCTCTGCAGGTCTCGGAGTTGGATGGGCTGCGTTGGGTTGCCCGCTGCGACGGACGACGCAGCGGGTGTGGGCGTGGGAGGAGTGCTCGCAGGCGGGGATGCTGCAGAAGTAGCGGAGGGATTGACGGAAGCAGTGGACGCCTGGGAAGCATTGAGGCGACTGGCGACAGAGGTCGAAGTGGGCGTGACCACAGTGGAAGGACTGAAAGGAAATAGAAAGAAAAACAGTAGTTTTGTATCCTTTTTGATAGACTAATAAGATTGATCAGTAATCTTTGGCTACCTTGTAGAGGAATTGCTGGCAGCAGGAATGCTACTGCTGCCGCTGCTGCTACTGCTGCCCAAAAGGTTTGCTAACCCTGGGCCGGCGAGTGCCCCAAGACCACCTGCGAGTGGGACCGACAGCTCCATTAGTAACTCGACATCACAAAATCTTTCAAGTTTCATCAGGATACGTACCAATCCCGCCGAGTCCAGCTGGTCCGATCAACTGCATGAGCTGGTTGTGGCTCATGTTCCCCAGAAGGCTCTGCAGACCACCTTCGCCTTTGCATGAAAGTACAAGATGTTACACATTGAATGTGCCGAAAGAAACTCACACTTAACTCATTCACTGCCATTCACAAATTTATTCGGGAATTAAAAATATGACATCCCCAAATTTGTTCCGAGTTTTTTTTTTTTTTTTTTCATGCTTGGGTGCCGATAATACGCTGGCCGTGGTCTTTGGCAATGTTTTCTTTTTATCTGCATGTGGCCAGCATTTCACAATTGTCCATGTTGGCGCTTTCTTATAGCTTCAGCTGTTGTTAAAGCGCTATATAAACCAATATGTATTGTATTTTGAACAGCTGCCCTCATTTCAAGCTCATATAAGTCCAGACCCATATAATTTAAGAATTAACTCATTTTTCCGATGAACGAAGAGAGTCTAACGTTTCTAACGCTGTATTGAATATTTATGTAGTCCTAAAAGTCAATATTCTGTAGGTCCTGGAAATCGAGTGACAATGACAAAAACCCTGGCACTGGAGTGGACACATTTTTGCACATACATGGCAGTGAATGAGTTAAAAATGCAGAAATGTGTAAATTAAAAGCAGGACTGATTTGGTGTTTGTCTTGAAGCTCAGATACCATCAAAATTCCTACATACAACCATTCCCAGGTTATGATATGCAACCACAATAATAACTGAGATAGGAAGATAATAAAAAATATATACTGTAGTTCTTATGTCTAGTTTGTCTGTCTAGTTGGGCGTTACCTCCAAGAGCGGACAGATCATGTCCGCCACTGCCGCCGCTACCCAAACCGCCAGATATGGGCGGATTGTTGAGATATTCATTGACTTTGCGACAGTACTCCTCATCTTTGTCAGTCTTGGCCTCCTGAAATCAATACAGACTTGTACATAACACATATGTTGTGGGAGAGACCAGCAAGCAGCTGTACCTGCATCCAGAAGAAAAGCCTTTTGGAACCAGCTTTGAACTTCAGTACGTAGACGCGGCCGGTGGTGCACTGATTGACCCGTTTGAATTCGCAGTCATCGGGGAAGATGATCAGATCCTGGCATTTGGATTGGATTAGCCTTTTTTAGTCTTGCAGTTGAGAAATGTACATTTCACAGCAGCAAAGTTATGATTAGTTATGATTCTGATAGCTATGAATTACAACACATGATAAAAATAAGCTTTTATGAATAGGTCAACCATAAAATGAACATGCATGAGAAACGTGATCTGCTTGAGGTTCTCAGAATCTGGTCCAAAATAAAGGGCACATAGAGTCACCTCAAATTTAAAATTTGTGGTTGAACACTGTTTTAGTTGTTTGTGTTCCTACCCCTGTTATGTCCAATCCTGGCTTGCTTATTTCTCAACGTTTCTTGCTCAGGGCATGCCATTTTTCAAGCCAAACGTGAAATCAAGGCTTGCTCTGAGAAGAAACGTTTTGCAAACATTTTCCCAAAAGAAAACTAACAGTTACGTACATCGTCCACATTTCCAGTAGTGCGATCCTTCCAGCAGAAGTGGATGAGGGAGTCGTCCGTTTGCTGAATGTAGACTTGACCTTTGCGCTTGTCGGGGGTCACCGTGCTGCCCTTCATGGTCATTTTACCGGCTCGAAACTCCACCAGGTACTTACTGGAGGAGCCACGAGAGCCGGACACCATGCTGGGGAACAAAGCTCCAGAGGCCATAATGATATTGACGATGATGAAGACAATGAGTACTGCGGGGTACAGAAGGCGAAAAAACAATCTTAAGTGACTGACGTAAACGTTGCTGTTTTTTTAGCATTAAAATAAGATAAATGTCGTTTCCTAAGTCTTTTGCCACGTATTGTAGTGATTACTTGTTTGCTTTCAAATATGGCTATTTTTCGGCTGTACGCACAGATGACGCTGCAATTTTGAAACCAGACCATTATTCTCACCTCAGTGTTCCCAGCATATAGAATGTATATTTATATGACATTCTAACGTGTAACAAATGAGAATTTAGTCGTGAAAATGTGTAAAAACGATGTTAAAACACCAAGAAGTACTTACTTACGCTTGCTGTGGTTTATCAAAAAGGGTAGTCGAGACGATATGAGCAAGCTTGATTATGATTGGTTTGTAATGGTCACATGCTGCAATGTGATTGGTGGACGAGTCTCTGTCGGTTTGAGCAAGGGGGATTGGAATTGGAGAATAA
Source organism: Hippocampus bargibanti (assembly GCF_051943395.1). Taxonomy (NCBI): domain Eukaryota; kingdom Metazoa; phylum Chordata; class Actinopteri; order Syngnathiformes; family Syngnathidae; genus Hippocampus; species Hippocampus bargibanti. Next base: position 2,835,260 of record NC_142734.1, on the reverse strand, counting down.
TATCACGTGCTTCATTTTGATTTGTCGATTAAGGTCATTTCCTTGGGGCCGAGAGCAAAGTTCCGTAATGCAAAAATTTATTTCCGGTCACTACAATCGATCATTATTTAAACATTAAATAACTTAAACAGGAAGCATCACGAATTATGTACCCTTAATGTCTGCAGCATTGAAAGTGCTTGTAACTAAAGAAAGCGTTGCTCACCAAATATTGTAGTTTGTACATAGGCCAGTAAGCCTTCAAGGGTGCCATTATTATATAATAATAATAATAATATTATTATTATTTTTAAATAATGATTGATTGCAGTGACCGGAATTAAAATTTTTGCATTACGGAACTTTGCTCTCGGCCTCAAGGAAATGACCTTAATCGACAAATCAAAATGAAGCACGTGATAGTATTCTCCAATCCCAATGCCCCTTGCTCAAACGACAGAGACTCGTCCACCAATCACATTGCAGCATGTGACCATTACAAACCAATCATAATCAAGCTTGCTCATATCGTCTCGACTACCCTTTTTGATAAACCACAGCAAGCGTAAGTTTTATAAGGGGGCAACAGACACAATCTGACATTTATCATTAATTTCTCCAAAATTGATTAAATACACAAAAGCCCAATTCAATTTTCACTCTAATTAAGGATTTCACATAGTACTATTTTACTTTCATATGAATGACATTTTCAGAAGTTACATTAAGAATAGAACCCGGTGCAGTTACATAATCACGTATGCTTTATTGAACATGACCTGATCAAGACAAATAATTTCAATCAATTCCAACACAGGGCAGTTTGTGTAAATCAAGTGTTTAACACTGTCAACTCGTGAAATTCACCTGGTGACTGTTTCACAAAGTATCTGTTCATTTCTGTTTTTAAATATGAAAAAAACACACTTCGAGCATGTTGACGCTGGTTTAAGTGCTTTGCTATGATGTTTTGTGACAAATCTTGCATGACGCGAGAAGTCGTGAATTTGAGGAAAAATGATCAATTTATGGCTTAATGAATTGATATCGGACAGTGAAAAGGGAAATTGATGAAATTGTATTAATCAATGATTATAAATAAAGCGCTACAGGAATTAAATGTTTGTATTGTTCACATTTCAGAGGAGTCCGTTGTGTGCATCAGCTTGCATAGGTTTGAGCTCTATTCTGGCATAGGACTGAATTAACTGCTTTTCTGTGAATATAAAAAACGTCTGAAATATACAGTCACGGTTTTCAGATAAAACAATATGCTTGGAATCCCTTTGTTTTGAAGTTGGACGTGAAAACATGAACAGTATTTTCCGTCAGTGCAGAGGATATTTTATGGCTTTGACATTTGCATAAGATCAGTTTTGAATGCCAACCTTAAAAGAAACAACACATTAGCAGCTACATCATAATGTGGCAATCAACAATAGCTTTTTACTATAGGAGTAAATGCGTGGAAAGGCATTTCGCTTTTACAGGTTTCTCACGAGTGCGAGCTAACACTCATGATGTCTTTAAAGCGGGTTAGTTGGCTTTTTTTACACAATAACACATAAAACTAAAGTAGCATCTATTTAAATAATTTGTGAATGCAACTTGATAGAAGTACTGGAAGTTTGTGTGTTGACATGTAACATTGAAGGTTAGCGTGTAAACTTAAAGGACAACCGACGCCTCTGGACAAGTTGCGTCCATAATTTGTAAAATCACTTCAAATGAGTTCTACTGAGCGTATTTTACAACGATTCCGCCGCATATAGCTATATTTTACGTTTTAAGACTCGCGCTGAATATTCCAGAAGTCTTGTTTTTGAGCTGGTGACGAGTCCGTACGTGACGTCACTGAAGGAACGCCCCTGACCGAGAATGCGACACACAATGCATTTTGGGTAATTTGTTTGGTCTGAAAACATCGTGTTGATGGCGAAATTAGAAGGAAAATACATAAATAACGCAATGGTGAATTGTTGCGTGTTGCATCAAGACTACTATTTGATACTAGTTGACACAAATTCCCAGCAGACAAATCAGCCCATTTTCAATGGAGCTTGGGCGCCATCTTGTGTATTTTCTGGGAGCTACATTGGAGTCCTGACGCCTCAAAATGATACGGAAGGACTTCTTTAATCGATTGCAAATATTTATGCTTTCCTCTTCAGAACTATTTGAATCATATTCATAACTGGATGAGTAGCAAGAAAGCATCTTCTCCGAATCTCAAGCCATTGTTTTGATTCTAGAGCAAGGCAAGACGTCCTTGTGTGACGTCACGAACAAGGGGGCGGGACTTTCTGAAACACAATTTTTCCGAGGTAATTTTGAAGTACTTTTGGGACACTTTAACTCATTTTTATTTGTGTTTTGCATTTCACTAAAAATATCAGCATGTGTGTTTTGTGTATTTTAGATGCTATAAAACGTTGTTCTGGTGTCAGTTAGGAAACAAAAAATGGTGTCGGTTGTCCTTTAAACGGAGGCAAGACGGTATGTCCTGCGATTGAATCATTTTACAGCTGTGTAACATTGACATCACGTGGGTTATAAATAGTAGAGGTTATCGAAGGAGAATATAGTGGGAATTATGATCAACCTCTACAGGAGTAAACTTAGTAGAACCTTTCCTGTGGGAGGAACAGACAGGATCAGTTCAAGCGCAACCATAGATGTGTCCAATACGGCACATTTCAGTAAATGTTGGGACAATCGGTGAAGTTCCTGTCAAAGTATTCTCCCTTGTAGAGCCAATCCTCCACGCCAGTATGAGGATTGGCTTCCAGCTGGAACCACCTGAAGGGGCGTGAGAAAAATGTTTTGGAATTATTTTCCTGTCAACGTGTCGGCCTCGCCGAGCTAGCAGAACAATTTATTGCTATATGTCAAATTTCTGTACAGGTAAGTTAAAGAACCGGCCGAGGACAATGGAGCAATTAGGAAGCCTTGATAAATGGAGCATCTCCTGATTGATTTGGTGACCAATTATCAGTTTAGACTAACTTATTGATCGGTCCCAAAAAGCCACAAGGCGTAAACCCCAGTTATATTTTGTATTATTATTATTATGATACAGTATACAATGCATCTTTATTTATCTAGTGCATATCACATCTACAGCTGTAAAAATGAACTTTAAAAATAATACTAACAATACAGTGATACCTTGGCTAACAAACGCTTTGGCTAACAAACTTTTCACCTTACGAACATTAAATTCCCGAGAATATAACCTTGGCATACAAACTAGTTTTCGTGAAACACACGGACCGCCACAATGGTTGGCGGACTAATTTTCGGCGGAAGAACACCATATCACACTTTGCTATCCAGTAAAGTTTATTTCTTTAATTACAATACAATAGCACATTTATTATACATAAAATAAGGTATATTTTGTGTAGTTTTACGGCTTATTTCGTCGAAAATTATGTTTTATGGGGACCTGGAAACGGATTATTCTCATTTTTAATGGTTTCCTATGGGAAATTAATGTTTGGAAGACACACTTTTTTTAAAAAAGCAAAAAAAGTGCAAAGTAAATTAGTAAAACCAAAAGTAATTATACAAACATATACACAGTAGAAATGAGAAAACGACAGTCTCATGTTGAGCCAAATCCAAAGAATAATGATTTTTCTTCAGCCTAATTTTAAAAATGGACATAGAGGAGGTAATGAGAAGTATCTTAAAATGAACTCTGGGATGTGCTGGGAGCCAGATAAATTAAGGTAATGTGCCTCTCTCCTTCTGAGCTCAAGTTAGTAGGTGAGCAGCAATAGTTTGAACCAACTGGTGATGCCTGGGGAGGACTGTCTGACTCCAAAATAAAGTGTATTACAAACCATTGTCTCATTCGAAACCCAAGTCGGAGACTGTTGGCTTTCAATGAGATGGTCGAAGACCCACGTCAACAGGACGGTATGTCCAAGTGCCATTGGAACCAAACACCACAACTACTGTTTTCTCATCATTGAAATGCAGTCATTCAAAGATATCCAAGCAACACATTTCACACGGTTCGATACCTGGTTGACCACTTCTTCTCATCCTTGGAACGTTTTCGACGTGCGGCCCTCTGTTTCTCCTCAAGACGGTCTTTCTCTGCACTTGCCGTGTCTGTGTAAATACACAAAGTTAGGACTATAAAACAAAAAGCCGCAGCTGGTGAGATGTTGCCGACTCATGCTACCTAAGTCTCCACTCTCCATTGCTCGGATATCGGGGCGATGCCGGCAGTCAGTCGGCGCCACTCGGCTCTCCATGCCAGGCTCGAGCTCATTTAAGGTCACGGCAAAGCTTGTAAAGTTGTACATCTGAACATGATGACGTGGATTAGGATGAGCGATGACATCGACATGGCGTGGGAATGTACGTAATACCGACCTGCGCTGAGTGATCAGGCCGTGGTGGTATCCTCCAGAGTAAGGCACTTCCTGGTATCACAGTCACGGTCTCTTGAACTGGCTTCTTACCGTCACAACTATGTTCCTGCACACGCGCACGCACACACACACACGCACACACACACACACACACACACACACACACACACACACACACACACACACACACGTATATACAGGTAACATCCGAGTTACGTCCGGACCGAGTTATGACCACCCATACTTACGACCACGACCTAGAGACCCTTTTTTATTAATTCTACCCCTGGCACCACAACGTGCGATCAGCCGGCAACGCATACTACAATTTTGGCCAGCCAGCATGTCAAACACTTGCACAGCAATCGACTGCATGACTATACAGTAGTTATAGAGTGCAGATACCGTATCGGCAACATCTCCTGTAGTACTGTACCAACATCCGTAATATTGACTCCCTTCCTACTTCTGTGTAAGCTCTCAATCGTACCGGAGTGGTCCATCGATGAAAAGGTTTCTTCAGCCGTCATCTGTACTTTTTTTAATGGTTTCGGACGTTTCGCCTCCTATCCAAGAGGCTCCGTCAGCGAACTAAAGTCTTACTGGTCGTATCGGCCCTATTTATATATCCCTAATGTCCAGACATGGCGGCGCCGGACACAGCTATGATAGGTCCCTACTCTCAGGTTGGGGGGAGCAGAGGACCACTCCCTGTGGCCCCACTGATCCTACTTTCAAATCCCATCTCAAAATTTCTGTTTAAAACTGCATTCATGGTCTAGTTCAATCAGCTATTTTATTATTTATAATTTTATTTATGGTTTTATTGTACTGTGTATTGTTTTTTGATTGTAAAGTGTCGTTGAGTGTTCAGAAAGGCGCTTGGAAATTGAATGTATTATTATTAATTATTGAGCCACTCATTCGAACTTGTTACACAAAACCTGCGCGCTGCAGTTGGTTTGTGCGGTGGGGTCAAAGGTGTTTTTAACTCCATAGAGCCAATGCGGTTCCAAATGTACTCACCTCCTTCAGCTTCTTGGAGTCTGCTACTGCCTTAGACTTTTTATATGCTTCATAAACATTGGGCTCCACGCTGTACATGCATTCGGTCCATTTGCCATAAATCATGCGGCATTTCTTCTTCCTGGTTCAGCAGACAGATGAAAAGGATGCAGTTTATGATTTCTGGCACACAAACACGTTAGACTGTTCTTACCTGCTGTCTTGTATGTGACCCTCCACTTTGTGAAGCTCTTTCCCAAACATTCCACCCGGTTTGAAGTTCAACACACACTTCTCTCCTGTGCTAAATTATCACCAACAGCACATTGTCAGTAGTTCATCGCTGAAAATGTTTCTACTCTTACATGAAAATATCGGTCATGGTACCTGTGGTTTACAATCTCGACTGTTCCGTACTGCTCGATCCAAATCTTTCCTATGATGACGTTATGCACGCAGCACATCGGGTTGGACCACGTGTATGCTTCTTTAAGTCTGAAAAAAAATTATAAAGTCTTCAAGATTGCTTTGAGAGTTTGATTACCCAAAGGTAAACATCTATCTATTAGCTAGCTACCTAGCTGGCTATCTATTTGCTATCCGTTTGCTATCTATTAGCACATGTAGCTCGCTCTTTATATGCTATATGGCTATCTAGCTAGTTAGCTAACTGTCCAGCTGGCTATCTATTAGCTATCTGTTAGCTAGCTATCTATTTGAGTTACTTCCGGGTTGAGTGAACGCTGGCGCGTGTTGCTGCCACTGCTCACCCGCAGAAAAAAACGATCCCGTGACTTTAAAGTGGCCTTGAGAGTTTTGAAAGGCGCTTAGAAATGAAATGTATTATTATTATTATTATCATTATGAATACCGCTAAAGTATGGAATCGATAACCAGTATCATGAAGTGCAGTAATATCGTTAAAATCGAGTCTCATGTCTGACCCATTCTGAATGCGATCCAACCGAATATCAACAAGTTCTTACTTCAATAACTCCAGCGTCATGGTGCCTCTAGGTTCGGCCTGCACACTTTTGCCCCAGAATGTTAGTTTGGGGTAGACGGATCCATGGAATGCAAATTCTTGCTTCAAAGACTCTGCATGGAAGGCACTGACAGGAGGGTGGTGGCTCACTTGCTCTGAGATCAATCTGAAGCCATCTTCCTCTCTTCAAAAAAGAAAAAAATAATATTTAAAAGACAGAAAAAAAAGCCTTCACAAGCTTTTTTTCTGTACCTTGTGAGTTCAAACGTTTCCCCCAATAACGGATTAAATGGCTTTCCAGTCCGTTCCCATTGAGATGCTACAGCTGAAACTGCAAAAGCAGCAACAACCTGTTGTTACGGGGGAAAAAAAAGAGAGTTGGATTGGATTTGCCTTTATTAGTCTCACAGTGGAGAAATTTACATTTCACAGCAGCAAAGTGATGAAAGGAATGAAAGTAGAAAAACAACATACATGAGCTGCTGGATAGGCAGCCACTCTCGCGGCGCCGTCTTGAAGTCAAAAGAACAAAAAAATAAACAAATAATATGACAGCACAAAGACAATATGACAAAACAAAGACACGGAGAGAACATAAAAATCCCATGACTGTAAAGTGTCCTTGAGAGTTTTGAAAGGCGCTTATAAATTAAATGTATTGTTATTATTATTATTAGTAGTAGTAGTAGTAGTAGCAGTAGTATTATCATCATTATTATTATTATTATTATTATTATTTTGATTATTATGATTATTATTATGACTATTATTAGTAGTCGTAGTAGTATTAGTAGTAGTATCATCATCATTATTATTATTATTATTATTATTATTATTATTATTATTATTATTATTATTTTGATTATTATGATGATTATTATGATGACTATTATTAGTAGTCGTAGTAGTATTAGTAGTAGTATCATCATCATCATCATCATCATTATTATTATTATTATTATTATTATTATTATTATTTTGATTATTATGATGATTATTATGATGACTATTATTAGTAGTCGTAGTAGTATTAGTAGTAGTATCATCATCATCATCATCATTATTATTATTATTATTATTATTATTATTATTTTGATTATTATGATGATTATTATTATGACTATTATTAGTAGTCGTAGTAGTATTAGTAGTAGTATCATCATCATCATCATTATTATTATTATTATTATTATTATTTTGATTATTATGATGATTATTATGATGATTATTATTATGACTATTATTAGTAGTAGTAGTATTAGTAGTAGTATCATCATTATTATTATTATTATTATTATTATTTTGATTATTATGACGATTATTATTATGACTATTATTAGTAGTAGTAGTAGTAGTATTAGTAGTAGTATCATCATCATTATTATTATTATTATTATTATCTATCCATCCATCCATTTTCCGTACCGCTTATACGTCATTATTATTATTATTATTATTATTATTATTATTATTATACGGACACCGTAGAAATGAACAAGACAAGAGTATGACATGGCTGCATGATGATAATGCGCATCTTGGATTAATTTGAATTAAAAAAAAAAACTATTTTATGTGTGTGTGTGTGTGTGTGTGTGTGTGTGTGTGTGTGCGCGCGTGCATTTTTTAAAGTACAGTAGTACCCCATGAATAATGGCTCATCGCTCGTAAAAGTAACCTTATATCCAAACACACCATAATATTAACTTTATTTTGTCCTTCATACAGTACACAAAGTGATAGTCACGAGTCCTTATTTCATACCTGCATGCGTTCTATGGAGTCAGACAAAGTGCATGCTCTGTGGATAAGATGAGTGTGTTCCATGTACTCCGAGAGTCTCTGGAGGAAGCTCAGTGGCTCATTAAACACAATCGGCATGGCTATTTTGGACAGCTCCTATAGCAACACAGCATAAAACAACATTGACGCATTAGTGTTTTGAAATACTGCCCCTTTTATTCTGTGTACATTGCAAAGAAATGAAAAAGAACCAATTAAGTTCGTAAACTGAGGTATCACTGTATAGCTAATTGGACAGAGAGGAAGACTAAGGGTTTATTTTCAACAACAAAGTCAAGAGGAAACAAATCAGGAAAAGGTGCAAGGAACACAATACTGTATCGGTTCTCATTGCAGGACAAATACAATATGTATGAACGATGCATTTGGAATTGCTGGGATGAAAACCGGCATTTCACAAAATCAATGAATTGAGTGTCAAACCATGGTAGGTGACTATAAGGAATTTTATTTCGTTATTGGAGTCTTGTATTACTCACCATTCCAATACATTTTCTCAAGATGCTTGTGACACTGAAATTGCTTCTGGTGACCATTTTAGCAGGTAGGGTTTCCCTGGTATAAATAAACAAACGAAAAACGGTAATGTTTTGTTTTGATTTGAAATCCCAACAACTGAAACATTTCGACTATCCGAAAACATCAGTTGGCTGCAACACATCTGCAAAGTCTCTTATTACACGCTAGGAATGTAAGAACCCTGATGTTCAGGGTTGAAATCCTCCCATGCATAAAGGTATTTGCATAAGTTTCACGAGGGTTTCAAAATAAGAGGTTTCAATCTCAATTTTGAACCACATACAGTGAGACCTCAACTTACAAACACCTTATCTTACAAACTTTTCGTCTTGCAAACGTTAAATTTCTGACAATTAAACCTTTTAATAAGCACTATTTTCATAATACACACCCACCACGGCTGGTGGAGTGATCTTCGGCGGAAGCACATGACCGAACAGCACCTGAGGTTAAGTTACCAACATTCCTTATGGATGGTGACTCTCCTTCCATAAACCATCAAAAAGGTAAATAAAACTTTATTTTACAGCACAGTTTATTTCTTTAATTACAGTCCTCATGTAATGTGCCTCTCTTTCCAAACAGCAATCCCTTTGACCTCCAATGCCAATCAAGCCATCAATGACCGTCACAAATGTAAATAAAGTGACTTTATGATACAATGCAGTGTATTTCTTTCATTACAATACAATAGCACATTTATTATACATAGAATAAGGTATGTTGTGTGTAGTTTTAAGGCTTATTTAGTTGAAAAGTATATTTTATGGAAACCCGGGAACGGATTATTCCCATTTTAATGGTTTCCTATGGGATTTTTTTTTTTCAGATACACACTTTTCGCCTCACGCACTCTGTCTGGGAACCAATTAAGTTCGTAAGTTGAGGTCTCACTGTATTTGATATTAGCAGGCCAGATGGATATCATGCAATGTTCCTCACCGACGCCGCCACACTGCATCGTACTCTGCAGCGCAGCCATCTGTGACTTGGTTGCTGCTGTCGAACACCAGGGCGTCCTTGAAATTAATCTCCAAGGAATCATCTGAATCAAGCCCTGAGACAAGACAACCATTTTCTTTTATGTACATCAACAAATATACACTCACGAGCCTCTATAGAACTACAGTACACTGGACCATGGTAAGTATTGGCAGCAAGCACACAAAAGCAAAGCAAGACTGGGCAAGTTTATTCGCATGGAAAAACAAGAAATAAAGATTACACGATGAGCTAAATCAAAATTAAATCTCAAACGCGAGTGTAGATATATTCGCAGTTTGTATATAAAGATAGATACATAGGCATGGTGTGTGTTCCTATGTTTTTTTTTTCCAGGTACTCCAGTTTCCTTTCACATTCCAAAAACATGCATGGTTTACTAGATACTCAATATTGTCCGTCGGTGTGATTGACAGCATGAATGGTTGTTTGTCTGTGTGCTCTACGATTGCCTGGCAACCAGTTCAGGGTGTATGACGCCTATTGGCCAACGACAGCTGGGATAGGCTCCAGAACGCCCGCAACACACATGAGGAAAGATAGGTAAAAAAATGGATGGATGGATAGATAGATGGATTCGGCCATACAAAGGAGGAAATTATCGGTTAATTGTAGGAATGTTTCATATTGTGCATCATTAATTTGAAAACAGATGTAATTTAAACCTCGTAAGGTCACGTGTCAGTTTATGACACATATTTAATACATTGCAATTATAATGTTTTTCTGAGGTGTTGCGTGCAAGTGCTAACAATGGCTGAAAGTGCTGGTGAGTTTTTTTTTTGGCTGTTTGTTTTGTTTGTTTTTTAGTACAGTTTAAAAAAAAGACCTTTTAAACAGCTAGATATTTTAAACTCTTCAAACTACTGAATAAGAGGGATGTATTCATATTTGCTTACATTCAAGAATATTCTAAATGCCTTCTTTAGAATTGTAATACAGTAATTAGATGGGAGAATGCACGAAATGTATTACCCCAAATAAGTGAACGTTTAAAGGACAACCGACACCATTTTTTGGTTTCCTAACTGACATCAGAAAAACGTTTTATAACATCTAAAATACCCAAAACACGCAGGATGATATGATTAGTCAGATGAAAAACACCAATAAAAATAACTTAAAGTGTCCCAAAACTACTTCAAAGTGACCTCAGAAAGTTTCAGTTTCAGAAGGTCCCGCCCCCTTGTTCGTGACGTCAGGCCAAGACGTCTTGCCTTGTTCGAGAATCAAAACAATGGCTTCAGATTCCAAGGAGATGCTTACTTGTTACTCATCCAGTTATGAATATGATTCAAATAGTTCTGAAGAGAAAAGCATAAATGTTTGCAATCAATTAAAGAAGTCCTTCCGTGTCATTTTGAGGCGTCTGGACTCCAATGTAGCGTCCCAGAAAATGCACAAGATGGCTCCGTTGGTAATGGTCTGATTTGTCTGCTGGGAATTTGTCTCCGCTAGTATAGTAGTCTTAGTGCAACACACAACGATTCACCATTGTGTTATTTATGTGTTTTCCTTCTAATTTCGCTATCAACACGAAGTTTTCAGACTAAACAAAGTACCCAAAATGCATTGTGTGTCGCTTTCTCGGTCAGGTGTGTTCCAGATGTGACGTCACGTCATGTATCGTCATGAACTCCAAAACAAGACTTCCTGAATATTCAGCGTGAGTCTTAAAACGTAAAATATAGCTATATGCGGTGGAATCTTTGTCAAATGCGCTCAGTAGAAGTCATGTGAAGTGATTTTACAAATTATGAACGCAACTTGTCCGAAGGTGTCGGTTGTCCTTTAAACGTGCTGAAGAAACTTTATGACTCGATAGCGGTTGGGTAGTTTCAATCACCTGTCTCGGCATCGTAGAACAACTCCTCGCTGTTCATGGTGAGTCGAGAGGACCGTCACTCAGAAGTCATGTTGAAACCAGCGAAGAAGGAGCCCCCCCCCCCAGTCTGGCCTCCCTCTGGACATCGCAGAGAGCCAAAACACAGCGACTGTAAACACACGTAAAGAGACTGACGCTTTTGTTTCAGACAGCGATGGAGAGGTGGGGCAGCTGTCTACCTGCCAACAAGCATATTGAAATAGGATGCCCGGATAGCTAGCGATATAGCACCAATCGTTCGAGAGTTTAGACGTGTGCAGGAAACATTAACTAACTAATTAAATACGCGGCTCACTCACGAGCAAATAAAAAGTAAGCCGATCGGTGAATTCAAATCCAGTTTACTGTGATGTACCTGTCAAGCCAATGGCTGAGCCGCTAAAGTAAACAACAATCCAGGAGAGTTCATTTGATAGTCTAAGAAGAGGCGGAAGTTGAAGGCAAGGACACAATGATTGACGTGTGCATTAGCCAATGATAGCGTAGTCCGCTGGGTGATGCTATTAAAGGTGTTTCCCCAATACTGTAGTTATTGTCTTAAAGGACAACCGACGTCTTTGGACAAGTTGTGTCCAAGTTGTGCCCTGCGATTGGCTGGCAAACAATTCAGGAAGTCCCTTGCCTAATGCCCCAAAACAGCTGTGATCGGCTAAGGCTTAGAAACGTTTTATTAAATACAAAACCGGGAATATAAAAAGAAAAGTTTTTATTTGTCACTGCGCTGGACAACGTTGGAGTGTGGCAGAAGGCAGTTATTAAAAACAAAATAATTTACAACTGTATTGTGTTAAAAGTTGTTTTATAAACGTTTGTAGTCACTGCTTAACGTTATATTATTTTGAAACATGAACCGGAAACTGACTTGGCCAATACTGTCGTTGTTATACACTGGTCAAAACGTGACCGGTTTTCACTCAGTCCTGACAACCAAAAAGCCAGTGGTGTCCATGTGCCATATTTGCGTGAAGTTCTCAACACGCCATGGTGAGCCTTAAGTGAAGAAGCTCCCGTCGTTTTATGTTGCTCGTATAAAATATGAGGGAAAACTGCGACACGATGAACAAAGAAGGGGACAGATGCGTAAAGAACGCGCCCAAGAGCCAGAAGCCATCCAAGATGTCCCAACAGGGAACCGTCCAGAGGAGGAAAAAGGAGACCACATCGAAAGAGAGCCAAAGTGGTGGCCAACCAAGAGGAAAATCGGAGGGTCATCATGGCTTTGCAAAAGAGGCGAAAACAACATGGAAACGTCCTCTGAGCGTCACGACGGAATGCCAGAGACGTCCCGGTGCCCAAAGAAAACTCTCGGACGCTAGCAACACGTCGGAGGACCTGAGCAAAGACTCCGGGTGCTTTTCAGGGAAACCTTCCTCTGACAGCAGCTCGGAAATATCCGATTGTACATGGGAGGGCGATAAGCGCGACTCTCCCATCAGCGACAATGAATTAATCTGGACAGACAGGAGTGCTTACGGGGGGCAGGTTTGTGGTGACAAAGACGACTGCAAAGAGGACGTAAAAACAGCGCACGTTGCTTGTTCTCCTCCCCTGGATGCTGTTGAAGGAGCCCTTACTTTGGTCAACTCTTCGAGGGCCGTCATGGATCTGTTGATGGCAGACACCACCGATGACTTGATCCGAGAGGTGGACGATTTGAGGTCAGAGAATGAGTATTTGCGGGTAAGGTGCTTCAATTTCGTTTTATTAAGTAAACTGTCTCGTTTTTGTGGAAGATAGCCATCACCCGTTTTCTATCGTCAAATAATGGAACTAATGATTTAAAAAAAGACACAAATCAGTCCGTTTCTTCAGAAAGGGATTTTTTTTAATGACAACGCAAAAAAAAAAAAAAACAAATGAGTTGGGATTTTGTGACTGTTTTTGTCCGTAATTTACATTCAAAAAATGGCATAACTGTTGATCACCGTTTTCCACAGAAAGTGAATACGTTTCCAAATCTATTATTGAGTCAATGCAAAGAGTAGAAATCCAAACGCATTTCCTATTCAGCCTCTGAAATTCTGAGAATAAACTCAATTTTATGTTAATCGATTTCTCAAAATCAATATCAAAATGATAGTAGACTTGTGAGCATGTCGACCTCGTATTACAGAGATGCATATCATTGGTTCAATGCCAATAGCCCCGTGAGAGTTTGCGTGCCTGTATGGGTTTTCTTCAGGTACAGTTCATACCTACAGTTACATATATCAAATATGCTTTTTATACTTTTATATATTTTTATCCAAGAATCCAGAAATGTGAATTCAGAAAAAGCTTTATGAACAAAAACAGGACCTAAAAGGTCAACAATGACCACTGGTAAACAGTACAGTGAGACCCCAACTTACAAACACCTTAACTTACAAACTTTTCGTCTTACAAACATCAAATTTATGAAAATTAAACCTTATAATAAGCACTATTTTCATAATACACACCCACCACGGCTGGCGGTGTGATCTTCGGAGGTTAAGTTACCAACAGTCCTTATGGAAGGTAACTCTCTTTCCATAAGCCATCAACGACCATCAAAGAGGTAAATAAAACTTTATTTTACAGCACAGTTTATTTCTTTAATTACAGTCCTCATGTAATGCGCCTCTCTTTCCGAACAGCAATTCCCTTTGACCTTCGACCTCCAACGCCATTCTATCAAGCCATAAATGACCATCACAAATGTAAATAAAGTGACTTTATGATACAATTCAGTGTATTTCTTTCATTACAATACAATAGCACATTTATTATACATAGAATAAGGTATGTTGTGTGTAGTTTTAAGGCTTATTTAGTTGAAAAGTATATTTTATGGAAACCCGGGAACGGATTATTCCCATTTTAATGGTTTCCTATGGGAATTTTTTTTTTGAGATACACACTTTTCGCCTTACACACTCTGTCTGGGAACCAATTAAGTTCGTAAATTGAGGTTTCACTGTATTGTAATACTGTACCAGAAGAACAAGACGACCCAAAAACCGTATGTGGCTCATCAGCGCCCCCGAGTGGCTCCCTGGAGTTAAAAAAAATATTTGAAAAGAGAAATCCAAATGTATATCCAACTGTTCAGGGTTTCAGGACTTATTTTGCACAAATTTCTGTTATCTGGCAGTAAGCTGGATGTCAAAATTCACAACCGTTGTCCATCAAAGGTGTTGCTCAATAAACACCGTGTGTTTTTTGTCCCAGGATGAAGTGGAGGAGCTGCGCTGCGAGATGTTGGAGATGCGTGACATGTTCCAGGAGGAGGAAATACGTCAGCTGCAAGATCTGCGACAGCAGTTGGAGCAGGCCAATAAGACGTGCCGCATTCTTCAGTACCGTCTTCGCAAGGCCGAGCGACGCAGCATCAGAGTGGCCCAGACCGGACAGGTGGACGGGGAGCTGGTCAGAACCCTTGAACATGAAATCAAGGTGTGTGTGTGTGTGTTTGTGAGACTAGTCTTGTGAGGACCACTAACATTTTATACCATACATAGTGATGACATTTTTGACAAGTAAGGACCTTTTGGCCGGTCCTAACAAGTTTTTCATTCTAAAGACTTCCAGAGAGTCTATATATGCATCTGTTAAAGTTTCACAGAGGTCCTCACAAATTCACCCAAAATGATTTTTTGGTGTGTATTTTCATTTCACTTGGATACACACACTTTTTACTAACTGTGTGTTTATGTGCGTGTGTGCGTGGTTAATGAGGAAAAAGTTCATAGCACCAAAAAGTAAATTGAGATTTTAACCAAATTCACTACAGGGGTGAGGACTTTGAATGTACCCATTCAGAAACCTCACTCCTGCTGTTATTTGTTTCAAGTCCATTTTTTATTTCTTTGTTTTTAAAGAAGTTGAAGTGGGAAATGGGGTGACATTTAGTCTTCAAATGTAACACTACTTCTTCTCTAAACTAATCAGCAACGGTGGTCCTCACTCCTTATCTGGAGTTATCCGGACCTCACAAAACCATTGAAACAGGAGTGTGTGTGTGTGTGTGTGTGTGTGTGTGTGTGTGTGTGTGTGTGTGTGTGTGTGTGTGTGTGTGTGTGTGTGTGTGTGTGTGTGTGTGTGTGTGTGTGTGTGTGTGTGTGTGTGTGTGTGTGTGCGCGCGCATGAAGTTGAGCTTGGTCAGTAGCTAATGAGGTTATCAATAAACAAAACGAAAACTGTTAGATGAAACTTTCATTAATCTCCGAAATCTTCTGTCATATACATTTGTAAAAACATTGTGTCACTGATTTGCAAGGTGGTGGTGGACCCCACAAATGCAGGCAGGACGACCATGGTGTATTTGACAACTTGTATTAAATAAAGTCAGCAGGAACAAAATCTCAAATAACAAAGTCATCAGAACAGAAAGGTCCAAAGTAGCAAACAAAACAAAACCATGAATAAAACATGACAAAGTCTGTGTAAGCTTTCAGTCAAACAGGAGCGGTCCATCGATGAAAAGGTTTCTTCAGCTGTTATCCGTACTTCTTTGAGGGTGTCGGGCGTTTCGCTCCTCATCTGAAGAGCTTCGTCAGCGAACTAAAGTTTTGCTGGTAACTCTGGCCCTATATATATCCCTAATGGACAGAGACATGACACTCAAAGGTTGGGGGAGCAGTACACTACTACTACTACTACTACTACTACTACTCTACTACTACTATAGTAGGCTTAGTTATGCTAATGAGGTGATACCGGAGCTCATGGGACAATCAGAGCCAGGGATAGAATATAAGCGGTAATCAGACAGAAATAAAAGTAATCAGATCCCCCAACCTTAGAGCAGGTACCTATCAGAGCAGAGGTCTAGTACCACCACCATTAGGCATATATATTGCCAAAGTTACCAGCATAACTTTAGTTCGCTGACGAAGCTCTTCGGATGAGGAGCAAAATGCCCAACGCCTTCAAATAAGTACAGATGACGGCTGAAGAAACCTTTTCATCGATGACAAAGCGAAACAAACCTGACAGGGTGAAAAAAAAAACAATGACCCGACAATGTATGGTCATGCAGTGAGTCCTTATAACGGCCACTGATTAAAATGACTAATACCTGTGCAGCTGCAGGTGAGGCCCGACAGCATCGCAAACCAAAATGTGACACATTGTTGGCTTACTTGCACGTACATTCCAGCCAAATGCTTAAGCGCCACTTTTTCCTGCTAATTATTTGATGGAACACCAAATCTTCCTTTATCGGTTTTACATGCAGGTTGCAAAGAGCATATCCCTGCGACTGTACAACGAGCTGGAGGTGGTTCAAAAGAAAAATGGGCAATTGGATTGGGAGAATGAGATGCTTCGAGAGAAGACGCAAGAGCTGGAGGTGGCCAAGCACGTCTTGCAAGCTGAGATGGAGAAAACCAGAGAGGTCAGACTTTTTTTATAGTATACCACTGTTTGAAATAACATCTGCCCAGAGGCCCGGGGCGTACAACTTTTACGTACAACTTTCAAAACGTCTAGCCGACATGAAGATTTTTTTTCAAGTCAAAGTTTGCTTTATTCAATCAAGCTAAAGCTACAAGCAAACAGCTACAAGCAACATGGATTCCTCTTTCTAAGCGCCTTTCAAAACTCACAAGTACACTTTACGGTCACGGTATAGTCCGAGGCACGAAACAGGCGAGTATACAAATTGCCAAACGAACGTTCGTTTGGCGATTTGCATACTCGGCACGGCAGCCAATCAGAAGCCTGTTTCGTGCTTCGGATTATACCGTGACCGTAAAGTATACTTGAGAGTTTTGAAAGGCGCTTAGAAAGAGGAGTCCACATGGTATTTAGCAGACAACGTAACGCAAACATCGCATTGTGTACCATGACGACAACTGGAGCAAGGGATATTTACCATAAATTAAGCAAGGGAGCATTTGTGGTAGGTACTTCCTTAATTTAAAAAAAAAATCCTTTATACTTTGCAACAATGTTTTTTTTGCGATTAGTCGTCTTATTGTGTTTCAAGTTGTGAAAAAATGGGGCAGGCAACTTTATGGCCGGGCAGGCAACTTTTCAGAGTTGTCTGCCCTGGTGTCTCCTAACTTTTTGTCATGAGTTTCAGACAGCGATTATACACAACTAAACTATCACATTAGCTGGATGTGTGCAGTCCAAGTCAAAAAGTCTGACTGCTAACAAATCCCACCCTCATCCGAAGCACATAAAACGACACCTCAATATGGCCGCAGACGCTGGGCCGGCAGCTGCATTACGTGCCCCGGTGGGTGCAGCCGACTGGTATGCTAAAGTCTGACCTCTGAGGACAGCTGACATCCTCAACCGAGAAGACAGGAAAAAAAAAAGCGAGTTGAGGGTACAAGCAAGTGAGAGATTACCAAAATAGAGCCAAGCTTTTCTGCTTCCATTAAGCCTAGCTAAATCGGGATCAGCATGTATTATGGCATTCAGCAAGGCAGGAATTGACATGCCATGCTGACATAGTGACCTACAGCTGTCAATGAATATTCTTTTACTGATAAGTGTCTATTACGACCCTCAAAAGAGACGCTGTTTCCACATTCTTATCATACTTCAGGTCCATTATTCACTCGTGACACGTCTTCTTTAATCCAGGATCCTGTACTTTGCCTTGAGCTCAGTCTGAGACAGCTGCTTGCAGGGAAAATCCACTTAGACTACCTCATCTAGGAGCCAGAAAACCCGATTGGTACATTGGTAACTCTCACATTGTACCTGGGATGATGATCTGCGGCCCCTTTTGTCGTATCACGGCAAAAATCGACATAAAATGTCCTGAAAGGATAAAATACAGTAAAGTCTCGTTATATCGATATTCAAGGGAGTCCGAAAAAATATCGATATAACCAGGACTATCGATATATCCGACCCTGTTTGCATGTAATTTTCTCCGTGCGTGCATAGAAATAGTATCGATATAACCAGGACTATCGATATATCCGATATCGATATAACGAGACTTTACTGTAATCGTTATCTCAAAATGGAGAAATTCCTAATTTACAGCGGAGAAATTGTGCAAGGGAGAAAGTATAAGTAAATATAAAAAGAAAATATTAAATATAACTATAAGCAAAATCTGTTCCTGGTTTTGCTGTAATGAATTTTAAAGGACACCATTTTTCTGTTTCCTAACTGACATCAGAAAAACGTTTTATAGCATCTAAAATACCCATAATGCGCAGGCTATTTTTAGTCAAATGCAAAACACCAATAAAAATGACTTAAAGTGTCCCAAAATTACGTCAAAATTACGTCAGAAATGACTTGCTCTCGAATCAAAACTTTTTTTACACAATTTACTCAAAGCATGCTCTAATTTGCTCCTATTAGAAATAAAACAGAATAAACTTTAAGTCACTTCATGCATCTTGCACATCAGTATTGTGGTTGTGTAACAGATTAGGCAACTGAGAAATGTTTGTTTGTAATTGTAAAACTGAACGAATGCCATATTGTATGGAATTAATCAAATCACAGCCACATATTGTTTTATATTTTAGAGCTTTTTAAAGAAGCGAAGCACCAGATCGACAGCCAGCAAAACCGAACGAAGGCTCTCTCAACAGATTGAGGTTTGTTTTTTATTTTCTTGTCTTCTTTTAAAACATATACAGGTAACATCCGAGTTACGACCGGCGCGAGTTCCGACTTATGACTATGACCGCCAGACCCTTTTTTTTCCTACGTCTGGCACCGCAACATGCAAGCAGCCGGCAGCGCGTACTACAATTTTGGCCAGCCAGCATGTCACACACTCCCGCAGCAATCTACTGCGTGACTACACTCAAGACAGTAGTTATACAATGCAGATATCATCTCGGCAACATCTCTTGTAGTACTGTACACTGCTTTACTCTAGACAGTAATAAAAATCGATAATGTGAAATATAAAATGATAAAAACGACACAAAAAGGTAACTATAACATTTATAAATGTACTGTACAGTAAACAGTTATGTATACATTACAGGTACAGTTGTACAGTCATAAAAATCGATAATATGAAATATAGAATTAAAAAAACGACACTAAAAGGTAAGTATAACATTCAGAAATGTACTGTATACAGTAAACAGTTTTGTATACATTACAGGTACAGTTATACAGTCATAAAAATCGATAATATGGAATATAGAATGATAATAAATGACACTAATAGGTAAGAATAACATTTATAAATGAACTGTACAGTAAACTGTTTTGTATACATTACAGGTAAAGTTATACAGTAATAAAAATCGATAATATAAAATTTAAAATGATAAAAATGACACTAAAAGTTATAGAATTTATAAATGAACTGTAAATAGTTTGGTATATAATAGTATTCAATAGAAAACGTTGCTTAAAAACAACAGAATGACATCGTATACTATCATGTTATATAAACGTCACGTCGGCCATTTTGAATGGCCTTCGACTTACGACCGTTTGACTTACGACCGTTTTGTCAGAACGGAACCCGGTCGTAACTCGGATGTTACCTGTATAAAATCCAATTATATTCCAGAAGTGAGCGTACTACGGCAGCATGCTGCGTTACTTCAATTTATGTTTACAGGATATCAATGCCTATTTGTCTCTTTTAAGACTCAAATGTGGGCTAATGTTCAATTGTATATATTGTATTTCATGTTCAATTGTATAATGTGCTATTGTATTTTTTTTCCAGTAACCTGCCAGCTAACCTTCCAATCATGGTTTTGCCTTTACAGCAAGATGACAGCGATCTCAAATGCCAACTTCACTTTGCTAAGGAAGAATTGGCTCTCATGTGCAAGAAACTCACCAAAATGGTGTCTGAGAGTGAGGTTATGCACGAGCGACTAGCTAGCTACCATTCAGTTTACGGTGACCTCGACGCATCCCAATCGCCTGAGGCCAGACAAAAGTCCGCCTACACCAGGGAGTCGGAGGTCAAAGTTCACTTGAAATTGGTGGAAGAGGAAGCCATGCTATTGAGCCGCCGCATCGTCGAGCTAGAAGTGGAGAACCGCGGACTGCGGGCGGAAATGAACGACTTAAGTCAGAGAGATGGCGGAGGGGGAGTTGAGGAGAAGGTGAATCAGAATGTTGTGGATGAACGTCCGTCGCCTTCCACTTTGAGGAAAAACAGAAAAGAAAGAGTTGAAAATTTGAAAATGTCAACTGGTCTGCATGATAAAAAAATTGCAGTGGACACTGAAGGTCAGCTTCCTTCTTGTCACGTAACAAGAGAAGGTCCCGTAGGGGGCGAGTGGGACCCATCAGAGAACATTGGCGACAAATCACCTGACAGCAGTCCGAAAGGAATGACCACGGCGGATTATGCAACTCTCGCAGCTCTCCGAGATCATTCCTGCATATTGACTTCCGCCATCCAACTTATGAAAATCGCACCAAAAAATGCCCATTGCTCATCTGCCCTCCATCGCGTTCACCACACCAGCAGATGGTATCCCATTCTTGCCAGCACCTTTGAACGAGGCCCTTGAGCTTCTACAGGCCATGTTGCAGGCTTTGATCTTCAGGATGGAAGTGCTTCTAAGTGGTATAAATTCCCCCCGTCAGGAAGTACACTTAGGGGCTTCCTGCATGCTTTCTTCTCTCAATGGAGAATCCGTCAAAGAGCAGGAATGCGTTCAAGTTCTCCCTGTCGATGTGGATGAGAGGGCAAATCAAACAAAACAAGGGCTTCCGTCCAAATGGGACCTGAGAATGCAGCTGTCCATGAAAATTGTGTGGATTCTCCATCAGTGGTGTCAAAACTCTGAACAAGAAGCAAAAGAGGTAACGGATGATTCGTTCGTTGCATGCTTTTTTTTTTTTTCAATATGGCACTGCCATTCTTTATCAAATGGGAACCAATCACAAAATATCAAAAATTGATCAATTGCATGTCTTCTCTATCACGTGTTGTTTTCATGACTCTGTATAGTTCATCCGTTTACTCATTCTTTAACTCATTCACTGCCAGACATGTGCAAAAATGTGTCCACTCCAGTTCTAGGGTTTTTGTCATTTTCCCTCAAATTCCAGGATTGAGTTTTAGGTCTACATAAACATTCAATGCAGCGTAGAAATCCGTAGACTCTCTTCTTTCATCAGAAAAAAAAAGTTACTTCCTAACTTATATGGGTCTGGAGTTATATGGGCTTGAAATGAGGGCGGCTGTCCAAAATACAACGCAATTCATGCATATTGATTTATATAGCGCTTGAACAACAGCTGAAGCTGAAACAAAGCGCTAACATGGGGAATAAAAGGTCTTGGGGGTGGGACCTTCTTAAACTCGCCATCTCCGAGGTCATTTTGAAGTAGTTTTGGGACACTTTAACTCATTTGTCTGATGTCAGTTGGGAAACAAAAAAAATGGTGTCGGTTGTCCTTTAAACACGTGCAGCATAAGCTAAAGCTCTGCTATATTCAATTTAGGTGAAGTCCAAACGCATAACCATTTTGCGAGATTTGCTGCAAAGCGTCATTGTTGAACTCCAGGAGGAAACACATGACGGCCAGGCTATTGGTGTCCGCAGCAAGGCAACAGAGGTGAGGATGTTGACTCTTACTGTGGAATGCACTGGGAAGCCCTGATGATGATCCGTCCCTTTGGCTATGTGCCCTCTTGACAATTTAACAAGCACCATGAGCGGACTGGAGCCACCGTATTGGGGCTAAGCTGTCGTGGCTACAGCCAAACAGGCCGGCAGGGTTCATATACAATTTGTTCCATGAAAACACACCATTCTTCTGATGGGAGAACCAATCATGTCTCATATGTTTGTTTGTTTTTTCAATCTGAGCCATGATTGGTTTATACCTGAGCGCGAAGCAACGATGATGTCATTTTCAGTCGGCACAAATTGACAAAATAGACAACGTGATCGGCAAACACGGTCGATATTGCTGCTTAATTCATGTTCTACAAACACAATTCAAATCAGAATTCTGTGACAGTGAAATGACTTTGGCAGCATTAAGCGTATTATTGTAAAGAAAGGTTTTCGGTGGACTTCCTCTCTAAAAGTTGTTTTTTTGTTCTAGTGCTCAGACTCTAAGACATGTTTTCCTTTTTCTCTTCTGGTCTATGGAGTGTTACCTCATTCACTGCCAGACGTGCAAAAATGTGTGCACTCTAGTGCCAGGGTTTTTGTCATTGTCACTTGAATTCCAGGACCCATAGAAGTGTCACAATGGAGAAATTCCAAGTCATCATTTCCACGTTTAGCAAGACAGATTTGTTTGTCTTTCCCTCTCAGTGTGCTGTCAGTGGTGCTGTCACTGATGAAAGAAGCTCTGATGCTGACAGGTCAGTTATTCCTACATTTACATCGCATCATGCGAATTTTATTGTCCCACTGGGCATTCTTAACATGGAATTAATTAAACATGCTTAAAACCGGCATATCAGTGTCAGTAAAGATATGCTAAGAACATGAATAATAATTTATTTACTTTATTTGCAGAATGTGCAGCTCCATCAGGCAGAAACTTAAGCGCCAGTTTTCTCCACAAGCCTACAAAAGAAAGAAGTGGTGTTATCTGAGCCAGCAGGCTGTCCTACTGGACAGGGAACAGCCTGTTAAGACATGGGACCATCTCATCATGCCACTTCATTTCCCTGATCTGGATTTTGACCAGATGTTCATGGAGAAAAGCCACACTGCTCCAGAGAAGTCAGCTCTGCGTATTTACTACAGCCCCCCGTCCAAACGTCGAGTCCAGCTAGCTCAGCTTAAGCAAAGCCCCGGAAGTGACAGAGAATCTGACACGCAGTCTCCCTGGTGGACGCCTCCGACCTCCTTTTCAATGCTTTGTGTCGGCTCTTCGGCCAACCTGAGCGACGACATGAAGGAGATGGCTGTTGGCTGGAGGCAGGGGAGTCACAGTGGCTCACAGATGAGCAGAACAAGATTAGGGGGGCGAGGAGTAAACATGGCCTGCTCCGGTACGCAAACGTATATGAGGCCCTTGATGGTGAGTATCGGCCTGCAGACCGACGTACCCCAGGGTCCCGTCACGGTGAGAAACAGCCCCTCTCGAGTGGTCAACATGTCTCTAGTCTCTTCCCACGCTCGCAGCATGTCCACCTCCCTGGACAGACTAACAACAAGAACCGAAAGGTCCAGACTCACCGCCTCCTCTCCAAAACTGTATCGAAGTCAATCAGCATCTGGTGCACCATCTAACTTCAGCCACACGTCCACGTCACACACACGTGATCGGGTGATCTGGAATCACCAGAGTCGCTCTGGTCAAAAAAGTCCTAGATCTGCTGCAGGAATGAACCATAGCCCTCTTCTTAGTGAGCCTTCAGGCCAGAATCTAAAGCCCCCAAACAAATCTGGCGGAGGTTTGGTCACCGAATTTCTACGTCGTGTGAGCGGCCGGGCAGAAAGACCAGGGTCGGCCCCAAAAATGAAAAGCAGCATCGAGCGTGTTCCCCTAAGAGCTTCTGCATCCTCGTTGCCGAAGAACGACTGTGTGACCAAGATAGTCAACCACAGGTTCATGAGGCAGAAAGAAGAGGTCAGTCGTACCCAAAGGGAAACTGAGCCCAAACGGAGAAGCAGGATCAATGGTGCTACATACAGCCTGAGATCTCCTACGGCAGAGGTGAGTTTAGCACAATTGTTCCAGCTGTCTTAGCCTACTTGCCACTGTAACAGAAGCTCTTGTTCTTTGCAAACGTGTCTTAGTTGAACCTCACTCCTTAGAATCCTCAATAGTCAGTGCAGCTCGAGCTTTTTATCGAGGTCAGTGGTTCTGAAACTGGGTTCGATCGAACCTTAAGGGTTCGGTGAGTCGGTGTCAGAGATATTCGGTCGGACACTGTGGACAAAGGCTCGAACACAGGAAGATTGTCGTTTACTGCCGGATCGGGACGTAGCCACACCCCTGGACGTCCCAAGCACCAACAGCTATAAACAATAGAACAAAGACATTTTAATTGGTTCTCTTTCCCTGAACCGATAGATTTGTAACCCGGCTAATGACCTCGAGATGTACTCCTGTGAAGGAGTTTCCCAAGTGCAAATTCTACCCAAGGCCAGATCTCCTACATGAAGATGACAGATTAACAGGCTGAGTCTGTTGACCTCAGATTGACCCCAGGTTTCTCTGTGCTTAAATTGTGTATTTTATTCACACATGTTCACTAAGCATATAACAGCATGAAACTTTTAAATATGATAACTTCTATTCTGTCTACTCTGGAGAAAGGAAATACAGTGATACCTCGGTTTATGAACCCCTTGGATTACTAACTTTTTGATTTACGAACGTCACATTTATTCACTGAGAGTTTCAACTTTGATAGTTCAAAGGCAGAGTGTAGACTGCAAGGTTAAAATATCCCATCAATCAGGCTCCACAAACAACCCGCACAAGCCATCTGTACACTTGATGCAAAAAGCTATCAACCCAGCTAAACAGAACACAATTGATGAGGAACTAGATAAAATTATCACAGAGAAAGCACCTACAGGAGATGATTCTTCTAGATGGTGAAAGAAGAAGGTTACGTTCCTCATCAAGGGTTTAATGTTGATGAAACCGGTCACTCCATTCCATCAAGCCATCAACGACCATCACAAAGGTAAATAAAACGATTTTATTATACAGTACAGTTTAATTCTTTAATTATAATACCTAGCACATTTATTATACATAAAAATATAATAATAATAAATAATAATAATAAAGTAAGGTATATTTTGTGTAGGTTTAAGGCTTGAAAAAATTAGAAAGTAGAAAATTATGTTTTATGGGGACCTGGGAACTGATTGTTCTCATTTTAATGGTTTCCTATGGAAATTATTTTTTGGGATACACATTTTTCGCCTTACACACTCTGTCTGGGAACCAATTAAGTTTGTAAGCCAAGATATCACTGTCGATTCAACTCATATCGCATCCCTTACAAGTTCTCTTTGTGTCTCCAAACAGGATGGAAATTACGACTGCAGCTCCGGAAGCACCTTAACCTTTTGCTTCGCTCGTCCATTTCGATTTACTCAGAGACAAACATCAAACCAGAGTAAAGTCATAAGATCCCAAACCAACGAGCACAACTGTGAGTGAAAGACAATCCGTTTGCTGATCTCACCGCACAACCAAGAGGACGGAAGAGGAAGTGATGGAATTGATGTGAGAGTGTCGTGGTGGACTTTGTTGAATTTGTTTTATGGTGCAAGTCTTTCGATTTCATTCACAATGGATTTCATTCACTACCAAATGCAGAGAAATAATTTTACTTTGTGCACGAGTCCATGCAAAATCATCATAGAATTCATTTTTTTTTTTGCCGATTATTTCTAATTGATAGGCTCATGCCTGTGTTCTACAATCAACCCCACCCCTATTTTTTTTGTTCAAGGAAATCCTTTTAATGAGCTTGGCGAGGAGGTTTGAAGTAACGACAGATATTACGGCATGGCGGATATTGAAGTTAGCGTGTCCAAGATGGAAGCAAAGAATATGGCGCTTATTCAAAGTGTTTGTCGATGGCAAACAAAAAACTATTACTAGGCCTCGAGCACCTGACATCATGGCCCCCGGTGAAAAAAAAAATGAATTAAGGTGGATGATAACGTAGGGACATCGGAGAAGAGAACTAAGGAAAAGGAATTTGAAAGGAGAAACCTGATTTCACTCCACAAAAGGAGCGAATGATGGCGTAAAGCAGAAACTCAGTCATAGTTGGCAGTTGTTGTTTATAATTTTTTTTGGGGGGGGGTTCCTTTTTCATGTTGTCTTTCATATTTTATTTCACTGACATGCTCATATTTTTGTGTTGTGATACCTTGGCTTATGAACTTAATTGGTTCCCAGACAGAGTGTGTAAGGTGAAAAGTGTGTATCCCAAAAATTAATGTCCCATAGGAAACCATTAAAATGAGAATAATCCATTCCTAGGTCCCCATAAAACATAATTTTCTAATTTTATAAGCCTTAAAAGTACACAAAATCTAACTTATTTTATGTATAATAAATGTCCTATGGCAGGGGTGTCAAAGTCATTTTTTGCCGCGAGCCACATTGTAGTTATGGTTTCCTCTCGAGGGCCGTTATGAATTTGGGGAACCCATTAGAATGTTTAAATCCCTTCAAATATTAAATATAGAGCACACAGCAAATTAATGAATAACTCGTTTTCAAATCTGAAGTCAAGAATAATGACTTATTGTGGTTGACATCCAGAAATATGAAATTTTGGCTCAGATTTTAGCAATCATCCTGGAATTTAACAAGTTTGATTTGCTTTCGCGGGCTGAAAAAAAAATGATGTGGCGGGCCGGATTTGGCCCGAGGGCCTTGACTTTGACACCTGTGTCCTATGGTATTATAATTAAAGAAATAACCTGTACTAGTAACATAGTATTAACATAACAGCAATAAAGTCAATAAGATTCTGTCTGATAACAATCACGATTATTACTTATCCAATTTCATTTAGTTCAAAAAATGTTTCACAAAATTATGTGTCATTGTTCTTCTATCTGGCGAAACAGTGATCAACTTGTTCACATATTCACCTCACAGTGCACAGGTGCAGGTTTCGATTCCGGCTCTGGCCTTCCTGTGGGGAGTTTTGTGTTATGTTTTGTGTTTCACACAACGCACGACAAGTCAACGTTATAAAAGAAAACACAAAAACAACGAAACAGCCTTGCATGCTGGGTCCGAAAGGATAGTAATTTCATCTGTGCTGTATGTCATGCATATTAGCATATTTGACAATAAACTTTGACTTTGATTTTGACTTGGAACAAGCAAGGCTACACAGATTAAAGGAGTGATTATCTTTAAAGCACGGCGTTACAGCTCCAATCCAGGTCGTGGCAGTAATGTCCCTTTTGGACCAAAAAAGAGCGGACCAAATAAGAATTTGATCGGGATTTTTCGACGAATCAATTGCTCGGTTGTTTTGGTTTAAAGTCGTTGTGCAACCATCCAACGAAGTTCGTCGCTTTTGTCGTGTCAGTTGTTATTTGCTCCATTTCGTGCCATTTTCTCGTGTGGTCACCCAAAATGTACGTATTGCACGTTTCATTATTCCAAATAAGACTGCTTTTTTTTTCACTAATCGAATAATTACATTTACAATGAGACACGGGCGTAATGCACGAATGATATAACACACGAGAGAGTTTACAACAGATGTTAACTTTTGCGAAAATGGTCAACTTTATTCCGTATGACTGTTCCTCCTCGTTTCTTTGTGGAGCTTTTCCCTCATGTTGGCAAGTCGTTCACGGTGCATTAGCAACAACAGCCTCTTTCTTGCTAGGGAAACCTGGCATTGGCCAATATCTATTCTACAATTTTAGATATATTTCCAATATACATGTTATTTATTGCTTTTTAATCTGAGGGGGAGGGGGAATGGTGCATGTGCATTTAAAATCTTTCTTTGATGAACATAACATGACCGGAGGTCTTCCCAGTCGTGTTTTAACATGACATATAGCACAGACTAAGCCCGATTGTGAGTTTTTAATGATAGTTTCCTGGGAAATTTGGAAGTTATGTGAAAGGTTTTGCTAGTGGATCACGGTATCCTGTGATCTCAGTGTCAGTCCCCGGTGGCCATTAGTGGTGGCGCCTCGGAGTGGTTCAGAATCATAATCAGAAAACCTTTATTCGTCCCACAATGGGGAAATTTGCAGTCCACAGCAGCAATTTGAAAGAGGAGGGAGGGTTCAGATCCTATTTGGCTTACCAGACTTCTTATTCGCCTTGGCTGCTCCTCGCCTTGTTTTCTACTTCACGTGTCCGTAGCTGTGGCTCTTCACTTTGACAATTTGACAATTGTCACTTTTTTTAACGATAATAATACTAATAATAATAATACATTTCATTTATAAGCGTCTTTCAAAACTCTCAAGCTCACTTTACAGTCACGGGATGAGTTTTTCTGTGGGTGAGTAGCGGCAGCAACATGCGCCAGCGTTCACTCAACCTGGAAGTAAGATGGCGCCCTAGTAGGCAGCTGTCAGCAAGTGCTCTCATGAGCCTTGCTTTTTTTGTTGTTGTTTTTGTGTTTTCTTTTGTAACTTTCTGTTGTTGCGCGTCATGTCGAACGGATACGGATTGTTTTTCAACATTTTTGCCCACGACATTTATCAAGGAGGAGACTGTGCTGAGCGCTTGCGCCTTTTCTCTGCCTTCTAATTTCGTCATCAACACGAAGTTTTCAGACCAAACAAAGTACCCAAAATGCATTGTGTGTCGCTTTCTCGGTCAGGGACGTTTCTGACGTGATGTCACGTCAGGAATCGTCATCAACTCGAAAACAAGACTTCCTGAATATTCAGCATGAGTCTTAAAACGTAAAATATAGCTATATGCAGTGGAATCTTTGTAAAATACGCTCAGTAGAATTCATTTGAAGTGATTTTACAAATTATGGACACAACTTCTCCGGCGGCATCGGTTGTCCTTTAAATGTTGTTTTTACACATTTTGGCCTTGGCAAAAAAGAGTTGTTTTTCAAATAAAATCCAAGGAAGAAAATTCCATGTTTTTTTATGTGGAGATACCTCTTATTAGGTTCACGCCGTTTGCAGAAAAGCCATTGTCGCTGTTTTATAAATGATCAAAATCCTCATTGTATCATTAAAAAAGTGATACATCACATGGTTTCCAATCATTACGCTTTAGATCAATTAGTTACATAATGGTCAAGAAACACATCTTTACAGTCTGAGTAATAAGCTTAATAATGTTGACAAGGGATCTCAAGTTATGAGCACCACTGAATTTGGTTTTAATAATTAATAAGCTTAATTTCTAACTCTTTTACAATTCAAAGGTCATCTGAGAAGAATAAAACCACCATGTTGGAGAGCAGCATTGCATCTGTGCAGGCCTACACCTCAGAGAAAACTTTGGATGTAGAGGCCGGTAAGTGAAACGGCACAGCATCAACTGCATCGTTCACAGCGAATAATGACATCATGTGATAATTTGTTGTCCCGTATTCAAGTTGAAAAGGAAAACTCTGATCCAGATCGACTTTGCCAATGTCCATTCGATAAAAATCACCAGATCCGGGCTGTTCGCCTCTCCAATCACATTTTGAAATGCAAGAAGGTAAATTGTCATTTTACTTGAGTCAGGTGTTGATATTGAAGTGAAGTACAGTCATACCTCGCCTTACGAACTTAATTTGTTCCCAGGCAAAATGTGTAAGGCGAAAGGTGTGTATTCCGAAATGTAATTTCCTATAGGGAACCATTAGAATGAGAATAATCCGTTCCCAGGTCCCCATAAAACATAATTTTCTACTTTCTAATTAAATTTTCTAAGCCTTAACACCACACAAAATATACCTTATTTTATGTATAATAAATGTGATATGGTATTATTATTAAAGAAATAAACTGTACCGTATAATAAAGTCTTTTTATTTACCTTTGTGGTGGTCGTTGATGGCTTGATGGAATGGAGTGGCCGCTTTCATCAGCAATAAACACTTGATGAGGAACATAACCTTCTTCTTTCACCATCTTGAGGAATGATCCCTTGTAGGTGCTTTCTCTGCGATCATTTTACCTAGTTCCTCATCAATTGTGTTCTGTTTAGCTGAGTTGATAGCTTTTTATCTACTATCAAAGTTGAAACAAGTCCACATTTCACTGTTTTCTATCAATTTTTTCACCATTTCACTTTTTTTCCACCTTTGTTTTTTTGTTTCAAGCTCTGTCGTCTCCCTTTTCGTGTGTGTGTGTTTTCTCACTCGTCTGTCTCCGATGCAGAACCATCTGCAACTGGCCAAAGAGCTCAAAACCTGCCCCTTTCATGCCTGCCACCTGCTCCCCAAGAATGAGTTGGCCCGCCACACCGAAATCTGCCCAAACAGGATTTCCGTGGCCGTCAAGGATGGTAAAATGACATTTTTTTTTTCTGATTTAGGCTTATGCCTTTTGAGTTAATGTCCATTTTGCTCGCAGTTGGGGCGAAACCGAAATGGGACGTTCCGGTGAAATCCCAGTTCACCATAGCCGCAACCGAAGACTGGGATAATGGTAAGATTGAAAACGGTTCCAATCTCTTTTCATTGACACTGATGTAAACTGCAGTTGTACCTTGTTTATGCAGCGCCAGAGTTAGCGATAGCTCTCGTGACCTCTTTTTCAACATGTTTTTGAGACGTAAACTGTCAGATTTTTTTTCACTTTAATTTTGTTGCCGAATTTTATACAAAGGTGCTATATAAAAGCTCTCAAGGACTCTTAAAGGACAACCGACGTCTCCGGACAAGTTGTGTCCATAATTTGTAAAATCACTTCAAATGACTTCTACTGAGCATATTTTACAAAGATTCCAGCGCATAAAGCTATATTTTACGTTTTAAGACTCGCACTGAATATTCAGGAAGTCTTGTTTTCGAGTTGTGACGATTCCTGATGTGACGTCACGCCAGGAACGCCCCTGACCGAGAAAGCGACACACAATGCATTTTGGGTACTTTGTTTGGTCTGAAAACATCGTGTTGATCCGTGTTGATGGCGAAATTAGAAGGGAAACACGTAGCCTGCGTGTTTTGGGTATTTTAGATGCTATAAAACGTTTTCTGATGTCAGTTAGGAAACAAAAAAAATGGTGTCGGTTGTCTTTTAAGTGATGCATTAGTAAACATTCTTCTTGATTTGAATACCATCACCCTGGACATCCTAAGCACCAACAACTATAAAACAACAGAACGTAGACATTTTAATTGGTTGTATTTTCCATGAACTGATAGATTTCTAACCTGGCTAATGACCTCTTCCTGTTAAGGAAGTTGTAAATTAGTCCAAGGCCAGATCTCCTACATGAAAATGACAGTTTAACAGGCTGTGTCTGTTCACCTCAGATTGACCCCAGATTTTCTGTGCTTCCATTGTGGGCCTTCTAAGCATGAAATTTTTGAATATGATAACTTTTATTCTGTCTATTCTCTATCAGCTTCAGAAAAGGTGATGCAACTCCCTTCTCAAATCACTACATTTGCCTTTCTGTACATGCTCTATGGTTCCACTCTGACTTGATTCTGTTCGTTATGCAGAGGTGGACGAATCAGCCACTCCGTTTATTTGGGGCCAAACTACACTGGACTGTGTGGACCAGGGGTAAGTCATTCACCTGGCCGATTGTGGGGAAAGTTGTGTTTTTTATATTTCATTTTCGTTTGAAACGCTGCAATAGAACACAAGCTGAGGCCTCCAGCGCTGTCGGAGCCATGTTCCGTGGACCCACATTGCTCCCATGGTAGATAGAAATGTTTTATATGTTGCTTTTCACACCGGTTTGTGAACTTTTCACTCAGTTTCCATCTTTGGTTTCAATTGCTGCATGCCTTTTTAGCTGTTGCTTTTATGAATGTTGTTTTGTGTTCTGACATTAGTGGTTTTTTTTCTTCATAAAATTGATTGTCTGGAATTTGTGATGGTGAATTCATTCATGCTCAATGACTGCAAGAGCAGTACATTGACATTGGTGTCTTTTGCTGCTACATCAGAAAAAAAAACAAGTTCTGGATCACAATGTGATACGTTTGATTGTTATATTGGGGAAAACAAAGAAATTCCATACGATTGAGTACAGTAATACATTAGTGTACGCGCCCCAGCTCAATGTGCATGTTTGGAGCTCAATCGAAAGAAATCAGTTGTCACTGAATGGCCACTAAATGGCAACTCTTGAATTGTAGTAGGTGAGTCAAGTGTTAATCCTGAATTGCTCAGAGAAAGAGAATTACAGCGATACCGCAGTTTACGAACTTATTTAGTTCCCAGAAAGTGTGTGTCAGGCGAAAGGTTTGTCTTCCAAACATTTCAGAATCAGAAAATCAGAAAACCTTTATTCGTCCCACAATGGGGAAATTTGCAGTCCACATCAGCAATTTGAAAGGGGATAGGATGGGGGGGGGGTGAAAGGAGAGTAAAACTATAGACAATTTTTCCATAAGAAACCATTAAATATGAGAATAATCCGTTCCCAGGTCCCCATAAAACATAATTTTCTACTAAATAAGCCTTAAAACTACACAAAATATAGCTTATTTTATGTATAATAAATGTGCTATTGTATTGTAATTTAAGAAATAAACTGTACTGTATAATAGTCGTTTTATTTACCTTTGTGATGGTTGTTGATGTAGTTGCCTCTTGATGATATCCGAGTGAGTTGCTGTGCTTTTTCGGCGATTATACCCTCACTCACTGTCCACTGCTAGCTGCTTTTCGTTAATCCAAATCAACAGAAGTTTTTCAGTGTCTTCTATTGCCTGAGACTGTTGCTTAGACAAACCTTATACAAAACACCCTTAGCCACACATAGCAATGGTCGACTTAGCATACTGGTACTGGGCCGCTAAGTCACACAAACGCTCACCTCGTCCATGTTTTTCGATGATCCTCTCCTCCTCGACCGTAATTTTATTTTGTGTCCTCTTCGGCTGAACACTAGCCTGTGGTGGGGTCTTTTTGGGTCCCATAATAGCAAAAGTACTACACTCAATAGCAAACCGCGTCTGCACGCAAAGGGGCTGTGGAAAACTAGTCGCCAGTCATTGTGGTGCTGTTCGAGCGCCCAAACACCGTTGGATATGGGCTGATTTGTCTGCTGAGAATTTTTGTCAGCTCGTATCAAATAGTAGTCATGGTGCAACACACAAGGATTCACCATCGCGTTATGTGTTTTCCTGTCGCTTTCTCGGTCAGGAGCGTTCCTTTAGTGACGTCACATACGGGCTGGTCACCAACTCAAAAACAAGACTTCCTGAATATTCAGCGCAAGTCTTAAAACGTAAAATATATCTATATGCCGTGGAATCTACGTAAAATACGCTCAGTAGAAGTGATTTTACAAATTATGGACACAACTTGTCCGGAGACGTCAGTTGTCCTTTAAATATAAATGGAGTGCAAAATCAACAGGTAAACACACGGAAAACATATCCTCTCAATATTACACAAGGATAATGAACGGGATGTTAATTAAAACACATACTGATTCTACGTGTACACTACTCGAATGACTATTTTAACACCTGGATGCAATTTTAGATCATTTCAACATTATCCCAAAAAGTTTGCGGTGAACTATTTGTCCCGAAAGATATCCACTTCTTCCAAGATTGATCCAGCTGCCTTGTCGCTGTCGGATCGTATGACAACTGGGTACGGCCCTTCATGGCCCTCACTTGCTGCCCATGTCTTCTCGCTTTCACCTGCGTAAAAAAAAAACACACACACAAGCAGACGTTTTTTTCCCCTCCACAGAAGCATCAGTCAAAACAAGTACAAGATGGGACTTTTACCTTCGTCATCGGCTGAGTCTGAATCAATGCACGTACTAGAAAGAAGAGACAAAATACATGAGTACAGTGATACCTTGGCTTACGAACTTAATTGGTTCCCAGACAGTGTGTAAGGTGAAAAGTGTGTATCCCAAAAAATAATTTCCCATATGAAACTATTAAAATCAGAATAATCCGTTCCCAGGTCCGCATAAAACATGTTTCTACTAAATAAGCCTTAAAACTACACAAAATATACCTTATTTTATGTATAATAAATGTGCTATTGTATTATAATTAAAGAAATAAACTACTGTATAATAGTCGTTTATTTTCCTTTGTGATGATCATTGATGGCTTGATGGAATGGAGTGGCCGGATTTATCAGCATTAAACACTTGATGAGGAAGGTAGCCTTCTTCTTTCTTTATAATTCTACCTTGTTCCTCATCAATTGTATTCTGTTTAGCTGGGTTGATAGCGTTTTGCATCAAGTGTACAGATGGCTTGTGCCGGTTATTTGTGGAGCCTGATTGATGAGAATTTTAACCTTGCAGTCTACACTCTGCCTTTGAACTATCAAAGTTGAAACGAGAGAAGTGATCAGCATAGCCTCAGGAAATGGTCCTCTGCTCCACGCAACCTTAAAGTGGAAACCTATCAAAGCAGGGGTCTAGCACCGCCACCTTTGGACAGTAAGGATATAGATATAGGGCCAGAGCTACAAGCAAAAGCCGATTGTCTCAAATTTACTATGAGTAGTTTATGTGCTCTGCACTATTCGCCATCTGCTTGCATTGATCTCCTTGAATGACAGCTGACAGATGGAAAAGTTCAAATGTGCCTTTTTGCAAAAGGGGAGGCTGAAACCGACACCTGCCCTTTGCCTCTTGGGACTGTCCTCGCTCACCACTGGATGACTGGCATTTTCAGGTGTCATTTGAATTGTCGCAGTGGTTGGCGACTGTGGTTTATTTACCTGTAATGTTTAGGGGCTCTCATGATCCCTTTCACTTCTTGCCGCTCGCCATCTGTCTCCTGCAATTCCTCTTTATATGACATAAGCAGGGACACTGCGTAGTTCATATGAGAGTTATTGTCCC
The DNA here is from genome assembly GCF_051943395.1 of Hippocampus bargibanti. Lineage (NCBI taxonomy): Eukaryota > Metazoa > Chordata > Actinopteri > Syngnathiformes > Syngnathidae > Hippocampus > Hippocampus bargibanti. Next base: position 2,800,354 of record NC_142734.1, on the reverse strand, counting down.
AGTGATCCCCCTCAGTGGTTTCATAGCGGACAACGAACTCAATGCGAGAGCCGTGGGTGACGTAAGGGGGCGCAAAAGACAGCTTGAAAGATAATTTATCCGTTTCTCCGTCATGGGATCCGTGGACATACTCTGCGGGGTGATCGAAGTACGTGTCCCAGTTGTCCATGGTGGACCTGACGTAGACTGCTTTGTGGAAGGACATATTAAGCACCCGCACGATGCCATTGAAGGCGAGGGGCTCGTCTTCCACAGGGCCGACGTTCTCGATGCACACTTTTTGAGTGCGCACCGCCTCCAGCAGCGATTCTCCGCCTCGAGGCTCAAAGTCCGGGTGCACATGAAACACCGGCTTTCGCTCATGCGGTCCATACTTTGCCCGTTCTTCGTCCCACCTCGCTGAGACCTCTTCATCTTCCGAGTCGAAGATTACGAACTCGCAAACGTCTACCAGGTCTCCGCCCGTCGTGTCGGCGAATGTCACTCGCTTTCCGGGGGACAACAAAGCTTGGATACGAAGGTACTCGGCTGTCTCGTCGTGGATGGACGCGCCACGCCTCCTGGGCACCGGCGAGCATCTTGGAATCAGACGCACGTTCTCGCTTCCCTCATCGTCGTCGTCGTCGTCGTCATCCGATAAATGTGCCTCGTCGGTTGTCCTGCCACTTTTGATGGGAGCGAAAAGACACTCTTGGCTTGGTATGGTTAGAAAAGACATTTTTGCTCATGCGAGGACCCCCGTAGAAGAATAACACGTCGAGCAGCAAAGGTCCGGTCCGCACTGTGGCGGCACATAGCACACAATCTCTTAGGTTAACGTGCGCCGATAAATGTCACACATGAGAAACTTGTCCTGCCAGCCCTTGTGATCGTGTATCCCCTGCTAAAACATCAGACTTTGGCCGCTGTCGGACTCTAATTTTAGCATTGACCTACCAGATCTCCGTGCTCTCAATGTGTCTTCGAGTTGGTATGATCCCCATCCCCCATTTCCCATTTTTCCTCAAAGACAGTCAAGAAGTGGGTGAGCTTAATGGTATAACTTCTGTTTTATTGTTACATTGTATCCTGAACACACCTTCAACTTGGCTTTAAAATGGCTTGTTTACTTTTGATGTGCATTGATGATTTTGTTTACCAGAAAGAAAATGTTAAAAAAAATGGACAAAACCTCTGTATTGTACTTCTTAAAAATATTGTTTACGATGGACAAGTCTGCACTTTTTCTTTTTCATGAACATTTCAAACGTGACGGTTGGTTACGATGACATAATACTTTCAATTGACCTCTCTATACATTTTGCTTGATCTCCAAACAGGATTATAGTAATCGGTCAAGGAAAATATGTCACATAACCCTGAAAAAAATATATACTATTTAGTTTTAGCAATGTGGAAGCGTCTATTAATGAGGAAAAACTATCGACCTCGGTGCCATCCCTAAATATTGCCATATCGCCCACCTATCTGTGCAGTTATCAGAGTAAACACACCCTTGAATCTTATTGGTCGAGAGCTTTTAGCGCGACGTGCTACAACCAATCGCAACATTGTTTGTTTCCTTACGCCGATAACACGGCTAGTAAAATGAACTAAAACCGTGCGTTTGAATTCTACCGTAGTTACGCGATTTATCTTATTTTCCTGGCGTTTATCTTGTCCGTCTTGACCTTTCTTGAAAATGTATTGCCTCCGACTGCGACGTTACACGACATGGGTAACGTCGAGCTAACTAGCTTTAGCATTTAACTGCTTCTTCCTATCGTTTCAAGTAGGCCGCTAGCGAGCTGCATCCTGCCAGTCGTCATTGAGGATGTAAGTTACGTCAAGAGACAAATAAGACAATCGCGAAAGCACGACACCTATCCGGTGTGCTCAGTCGAGTGTTGGTGGGCACGTTAAAATTTCACGTGATTGTGTTCTGGAGGGCTACCTAGCTTGTTAGCTGCTTTGGCTAGCTCGCCAGCATGAGTGAATTGACGGATTGCAAGCAGAGCGCCGACTCCGAATCGAGGAAAAGGTGTCCTTCACTGGACCCGGATGAGGGAAGCTCTATTCCCAGCAAGTCATCGAAAGTGGACGGCGCGTGTCGTGACGTGAAGGATGCAGCGGAGCGATGCAAAAACGGCGAGAACACAAAAGCAGATGAGCAAGAAAAACATTTAGAGCATGAAGAGGAAGCAGAAAGTTCGCGCTGTGTAGAGTCCACCCCTATTTCTGCACCTGTCAACAACTCAATTTCGGCTGAGCGCAAATCCAACGAAGCCCAGTCTGCTGAGGTGCACAAAGGTGCTGATTCGAAGGACGATGCGGATGCAAGCACGGGACACCATCCCTGTAATGTTTTGGAGCCAGTCTGATTCTGACCCTGCAGCCATAGCAGCCGCCGAAGCTCTCGCAAGCCTCACAGGGGGAGACACCGAAGATAGCCGAGAGACTCCGTGCTCCTCCAATCTAGCCAAACAGGGGAGCAAATCTAATCGACGTGGGGACCAGCAAGTTCTCAGAGGTCATTCTAAAACACGGGCAGCTGCCGCTGACAGCTCCACGTGCTTGGACAAAGCAGACAGAGAAGATGCGGACGATGCCGCAAACGAGGGCGAAGGTGATGAATCCTTGTCTAGATCTTCTTCCACACCGAGCTCCTCTTTCCCGTCCGAGAATGAGGAGAATGAGGACGGTGAGTGCGCCATTGTGTCTGTTAAGATGGCTCCCGAGATGAGACAGTCAGTGGCTCTCCTGGCGCAGGTTCAGATGAGACTGGAAGCTCTCGAGAAGAAAAGCGCCTGGCTCCACCAGCGCCTGGAGCTGAAGATGGGCCGCATGCGGCGGCCCCATCTCGACCAACGCCGTTCCATCACAAAAAACATCCCTGGTTTTTGGGTGACCGCTGTATCCTTTCGCACAAGAGGCATCCCTCTCTCCTTGCATGCTCAACTTTAAGAGAATACCTTCTGCAACTCAACACGTATATGCTTTTACCTTGACTCTGAGGCACCAGCTGCTGAACCACCCGCACCTCTCGGCTCACATTGACGAGACGGACGAGGACGCTCTCAGCTACATGACCGATCTGGAGGTTGGTGAAACACTTTTTTTTTTCAACATAATATACAGTGATACTTTGGCTTACGAACTTTTCAGTTTACGAACGTTAAATTTATGAACGTTTTACCTTAGCATACAAACTTTTTTCAGGATACACACGGAGCTGCCTCAATGAGTGATGTGTCGTTCGCGAACAAGCCCGTTCTTCTAACAACAAAATGGCAGCTGACTGTTTTTGTGCTCTATTCCCAACCCCTAGTCTTCGGTTAAAGCCACGTGATTGATCAAGAACGCAGCAGTGAGGGGAGATGGTTTAAACATAAAAGAGACAGGCAGACGACAGTGAGAGAGTTTTAACTTTTTTTAAAGGCAGAGTGTAGACTGCAAGGTTAAAATATCCCATCAATCAGGCTCCACAAACAACCCGCACATGCCATCTGTACACTTGATGCAAAAAGCTATCAACCCAGCTAAACAGAACGCAATTGATGAGGAACTGGATAAAATTACTACTTACAAAACGTACAAACGATCATCCCTCGAGATGGTGAAAGAAGATTACGTTCCTCATCAAGTATTTAATGCTGAGGAAACCGGCCACTCCATTCCATTAAGCCATCAATGACCATCACAAAGGTAAATAAAACGACTTTATTATACCGTACAGTTTATTTATTTCATTATAATACAATAGCACATTATTTTACATAAAATAAGGTATATTTTGTGTAGTTTTATGGCGTAGAAAATTGTTTTATGGGGACCTGGGAACGGATTATTCTCATTTTAATGGTTTCCTATGGGAAATTATTTTTTGGGATACACACGTTTCGCCTTACTTTCTGGGAACCAATTAAGTTTGTAAGCCAAGGTATCACTGCATCTGTTTTAAGTGCCACACTGTGTTTGCCTCTCACTGGCCTATTAATTCTGAAAACATTTCACCTCCATCAGATTGAAACTTTCAAGAACCACAAAGTGGGATTCCAGATCCGCTTCCACTTCAGACGGAACCCGTATTTTCAAAACAACATCATCATGAAGGAGCTGCAACTTGGACTGGGAGGTACAAATAAACACAGAATTGCTTTTTATTTTACTGGGCAAATTATGATCGAGCCACAACTTTCGGTACACCAGCATTATTGAAGAAGACGCCATTAAAAAAAAAAGATCATGTTCAGACTTGTTTGATCGTGGACACAAACACCTTTGGTTAAAGGTTGAATATGAAACAAGCAAAGCTTTATGTATTGTATTGTAACATTTTTTTTTGTGGTTTACATGGGACAATTTGAAATTTTGGTTCGGACTATGGAATTTCACAGGTTTGATTTGCCTTCGCGGGCCGAATAAAATGATGTGGCTGGCCAGTATTTGGCCCGCGCGCCTTGATTTTGACACCTGTGACATAATTCATTATTCACCCCAAAAATCTCATTTTGCCAGTAACTCCAACGTCCTTGTCCAACACCATCCTGTGGAATCGCGGTCACAACTTGACGGCCCACAGCGAATCCAGGAAGACGTCACGTGGCGTCTACCAGACCTTTTTCAGCTGGTTTGGCGACCACAGCAACCCCGGACAAGACGATGTTGCGCAGGTATGTATGCCAACCGGCAAACACTCACAAATAATGTTGATCATGCAAACACAAACAAAATAATAATCATAATGCATTACATTTTAAGCGCCTTTCAAAGCTCTCGAGGACACTTTACAGTCACAGACAAGCATATGTACTATAATAAATAAAATACAATCACAAATAGAATACAATAAATAAAATACAATTATAAATAGAAATGAGAGAGCGAGCTACACAGAAAATGCAATTTTAAATACAGTAAAGTCTCGTTATATCGATATTCAAGGGAGTCCGAAAAAATATCGATATAACCGGGACTATCGATATATCCGACCCTTTCTGCGTGTATTTTTCTCCGTGCGTGCATAGAAATAGTATCGATATAACCGGGACTATCGATATATCCGATATCGATATAACGAGACTTTACTGTAGTTGGGTTTTGAGATCGGAAGAGAATCGATGTACGAATGTTGGCAGGAAGTGAGTTCCAGAGTTAGGGGGCGGGCGGCTGAAAACTCTGTCCCTCATCATGCTGAGGCAGGGTGGAGGGCACACAGAGGCGGAGGGAGGAATTTTTAGGAATGCACATTTCAGGAGGCTTAACTTTTTCTCTGATTTGTTTGCGGTTGTCCAGATCCTGAAGGACGACCTTTACAGGGACCCTTTGAGATACTACCTCACGCCACTGTGGCAGCCCAGAGAGAACGGCAGGTAGGTTGCAACCCCAATGTTTGTAATAATAATGATACATTTCATTTATACGCGCCTTTCAAAATTCTCAAGATCACTTTACAGTCACAGGATCTGTTTCTCTGCGGGTGAGCAGTGGCAGCCACACGCGCCAGCGTTCACTCAACCTGGAAGTAATTCAAATAGATAGCAAGCTAGCGAATAGATAGCTAATAGCTAGCGAATAGACAATAATAATAGTAATAATACATTTCATTTATAAGCGCCTTTCAAAACTCTCAAGGTCACTTTACAGTCAAAGGATGGTTTTTTTCTGCGGGTGAGCAGTGGCAGCCACATGTGCCAGCGTTTACTCAACCCAGAGGTTACTCAAATAAATAGAAAGCTTAGCTAACAGATAGCTAATAGATAGCAAATAGATGTTTCTTGCATCCATACATAATTTACCGAAGTTTGAATCGTTTGGGAAATTAATTTTTGGGATACACACTTTTCACCTTACAGACTCTGTCTGGGAACCAATTAAGTTCATAAGCCAAGGTATCACTGTATAGCAAAAAAAAGACAAGATATTTAATGTTCAAACAGATAAACTTTGTTTTTAGCAAATCATTTACTGCGAATTATATATTATAAGACATTTCCAAAAAGCTGGGACAGGCTCATTATTGCCACAGTAAAGCAGAGACGTCAGCTTTCCCTTGAAGAACATTCAATTAAAGGACAACCGGCGTCTCCGAACAAGTTGTGTCCATAATTTGTAGAATGGCTTCAAATGACTTCTACTGAGTGTATTTTAATAAGGTTCCACCGCATATAGCTATGTTTGACATTTTAAGACTCGCGCTGAATATTCAGGAAGACTTGTTGGTGATTTGGTGACGAGTCCGTACGTGACGTTACTAAAGGAACGCCCCTAACTGAAAAAAAGACTCATTGTAGTGGTCCTTCCATCACGTCAATGTATTTTGCTGTACTTGTTTGGTCTGGGGACCTCGTGTTGCACCCAAAAGCCGCCAGAAGAGGTCGTCCAAGCTCCATATAAGGAATTTATCAGCCTGTTGAAACGGAAGTGGCCACAGGAGGTCGCCATTTTGTGCCTCTTTTTCGGTGAGACGTTTCCCCTCAATGTTGCCTCATAATGGCAAAAATAAATTATTTAATCGATTGCAAACATGTATGCTTTCCTCTTCAGAACTATTTGAATCATATTCATAACTGGATGTGGAACATGAAAGCATATTCTCCGAATCTGAAGCCATTGTTTTGATTCTAGAGCAAGGCGAAGACGTCCTGGCGTGACGTCACGAACAAGGGGGCGGGACTTTCTGAAAATGCCCAATTCGCAGCTAATTTTTTTGCAGCTTTTGGACACTTTAAGTTATTTTTATTGGTGTTTTGCATTTGAATAAAAATATCATACTGCGTGTTTTGGGTATTTTAGATGGTATAAAACGTTTTTCTGATGTCAGTTAAGAAACAAAAAAGTGACGTCGGTTGTCCTTTAAAGTTTGGCAACTGAGGTTGCTAATTGTTGACGCTTCGTCGCTGGAATACTTCCCCCTTTCTTGCTTGATGTACAGCTTTAGGTGGTCAATAATTTACGGTCAATTGTCTGGGGTCTCTGTCGTCATATTTTACACTCGTTTTACCCCACACTCTATGCCACTACCATAGGTAGATGTGAAACTATGGAACATCCAATCTCTCGCAGTACTTAGTTTGGATTCCACATTATAGTGAATATTCTCAAATAGCGCACCATACTTGAGAAATCCTACCTGATGTGCTTGTGTCGTTGAGTTTCTTTTCCTTCTCCTTACAAACCCGATGCTATTTTCCTCCAGTGATGGCGACGGCGCCACAGCAGCCGACCAGGGCAACGGCGACGACTGTGTGGTAATCTCCGACTCAGATGAGGAAACTGGTGAGCTACAGCCAGGCCACAGTGATGAAGAGGAAGAAGAGGAGGAAAAAGAAGAAGAAGAAGAGGAGAGGAGGAGGAGGAAGGGGCACAGAATGCAGGTGGGTTACTTTTCGATTAACTCATTCACTGCCAGACGTGCAAAAATGTGCCCACTGAAGTGCCAGGGTTTTTGTCATTGTCACTTGATTTCCAGGACCCACAGATTATTGAGTTTTAGGACTACATAAACATTCAATGCAGCGTAAGAAACCTTAGACTCTCTTCTTGCATCAGAAAAAAAAAGAGTTAATTCCTAAGTTATATGGGTCTGGAGTGATATGAACTTGAAATGAGGGCAGCTGTTCAAAATACAATGCAATCCATACGTATTGATTGATAAAGCGCCTTAACATCTGAATCTGTTACAACGTGGAAAAAGGGGAAAAACTGCCCACTTGTGGAAAATAAAAAACATTGCCAGATGCCGTAGTTTTTTTTACTTCACTTAGACTTGAGCAATGTGGCCAACAGCGCGACATTTTAGAACATTGGGAAGTTAGTCCTAAATTGAATTTCAAATGGAATTCAAAGGCCTTGAATTGAACATTCCTTCGGCACCGTGGAATGAAAGCTTTTCATTTTTCTCATCAAAACTCCAAATTGTCTTCTCGTCAGATGAAAGCCAGGAAGAAGGTGAAGGGGGCGAAATCGTGATTGACGGTAAATGTTCTGCCGTCTTCTTATTTGAGACTTTGATTGACAAGGTGAAGCCAAATATGACATACTGACATCATGTGTCTGTCTTTTTTACCTGGCAGGCTCGGATGACAGCAACCAAGAAGATGAAACGCCCTGAAACAGGAATTCAGAAAGAACAGCGGGTATGCCTAAGCCTCTTGCAGATCTTAGTGATGTTATGCACAAAATGTCATATTTTTGTAAAATACCAAAATACGATCTATACTTTTTAAAATCAGGGTTAACTTAATCAAGCCAAGGCGAGGTAACATTTGATTTTCTATGGTGTATTCTAAGACAGTACACTGTCCAAATAGGATCGCTTTTAGACAACGTTGTTCTGCAGCAAACAAATGATGAGAATCTCACAGACATGACGATTAGCTGTTGTCCTTTGGGCTGTTTTTACTGGTGTAATTTTTTTTTTCAATTATGTTGACCACATCATCACCGCGGCATTTCAGGAACACTTCAAATTGATCCAAAACGTGTTTTCAGGGACGCCCCCAACCACTCCAGATTCATTTTCACTATCTGGCACCGTGAAGACGGAAATATGTACTCTACTGTAGTGAAGAAAAGCAGATAATGTATACATTAGCATAATTTTAAACAGATTCTTATTTTACAGACAGTGTATTTTCGGTGTTCAAATACCTGACATGTTTCGGCGTCTACTTCCGCCTTCGTCAGAGTCACGTTACATAGTATACATTAGCATGTTGTTGTATCCCACCCACCACTCCTCTACACGGTATAATGCAGCAAACACGCCGCTCAATCACAGTGTGATATCTAAGTAAGGCGAACTTTGATAGTTCAAAGGCAGAGTGTAGACTGCAAGGTTAAAATTCCCATCAATCAGGCTCCACAAATAACCTGCACAAGACATCTGTACACTTGATGCAAAAAGCTATCAACCCAGCTAAACAGAACACAATTGATGAGGAACGAGGTAAAATTATCGCAGAGAAAGCACCTACAAGGGATCATTCCTCAAGATGGTGAGCACTTTCCCATCAGCGAATCAATGTCCTGGCAGTTCAAAGCTCAGCATCCTTCTCCCGATATAGTCACTCTCTCTCCTCTGGACATGTCCAAACCATCTCAGTCTGGTCTCTCTGACTTTCTCTGTAAAGCTTGTAATATGAGTTGTTCCTCTAATGTACTCATTCCTGATCCTATCCAACCTGGTCACTCCCAAAGTAACCCTCAACATCTTCAGCTCTGCTACGTCCAGCTCTGCTTCATGTCATTTCTTCAGTGGCACTGTCTCCAGTCCAAACATCATGGCTGGTTTCACCACTGTTTTATACACTTAAAATGAAAAATGAGCTTTAAATGAGGGTGGCTGTACAAAATACAATACATACATACTGCTCGTCTAAATGATTACAATTACCGTATAATAGTTGTAGTACGCTGTACATTATTTGAAAAGACAAGCGGAAATGCAGACAGCTTAACCTGGACCCCGCCCGGCGTATTACTCTGCTTTTTTTGGTGTCAGAGGTTTGCAGCTATGTGATTTTACGTGAATTTTACAAGCTCAGGAGTAATGAGCCAAAACTGTCCATACACAAAAACAAGTCCCGCCTTCCCGATAGTTGCCAGTACCTCATCTCAAATCGAAAATTGGAGCCAAAATCGCTGGCATTGTAGATTGACACCAGTGTTGCGCAATACTGACTGACATAAACAGTTCCCCAATCTGCATTGAATCGTGAATATCGCCTTTCTTTATTGTCACACCTCGTATACTCGCAAGGCCGTGAATTTGCGAACATTGCATCAACTAGCGTCTCTTTGTCCGGGGTGCACTGGAACACATTTGCTCATGAATATTTCCTCCGTAGCGGTGTACCTTCTCATATGCTTTTCTCGAAACTTGTAGTCCCCTTTGTTCGTTTTGGTTACTTTCATTTTGTTAGTGGCGAGATGTCTGACCCAATAAAGTAGGAAGTTGTTTCACTTTTCTGTTGACTGTCTTGATATTGCACTTATCCGTATTTTCCGGTGTGTAATGCGCACCACCATTGACTGGTTCATTTTCAAACTTGTTCCATATATATAAGTAAGTATATAAGTGTCGTACAGGGATTCATAGTGTCTTTCGTCATGGTGAGGCAGCCAGTTCTAACGACAAAGCTGCCAAAGTTTACAAGGAATCATTCCTCAAGATGGTGAAAGAAGAAGGCTACGTTCCTCATCAAGTGTTTCATGCTGATGAAACCGGCCACTCCATTTCATCAAGCCATCAACGACCATCACAAAGGTAAATAAAATGACTTTATTATACTGTACCGTTTATTCCTTTAATTATAATACCATAGCACATTTATTATACATTAAATAAGGTATATTTTGTTTCGTTTTAAGGCTTAGAAAATTAGAAAGTAGAAAATTATGTTTTACGGGTACCTGGGAATGGATTATTCTCACTTTAATGGTTTCCTATGGGAAAATATTTTTTGGGATACGCACTTTTCGCCTTACACACTGTCTTCACCAATTAAGTTTGTAAGCCAAGATATTACTGTGGTGTCTATTTGCTGTCGCCACAAGATGGCACTGTGGTGTAGTTTGTCACCTTTGTCTGTGGCTCTGATTGAAATAAAATTCCTTCTGTATGACATGGCAGAGTGTGATGGATGTATTTAAGGTTTCAGATTTCAATTCTTCATAGTAATCTAGTAAACCATAAAAAATATATTTTGTTTTTTTTGTCATCCTTGACTTCTTGAATGAATGCTACCGTCATTACTTTTTGACATTGAAGTCACCTTTCCCACTCTTGGAGAGATCAAACAAAAACAACAGACTGACACTTTTAACGGATTTCACTACCAGTGCAGCGGCATACGTGTGTGATATCACTCCCATTTTTGAACTGCCACTGTAAATAGCTCCCGGCGAGGCATTTTTTGGACAAGCCCGAACAAAGCAACGGCAATGGCGTTGCAATGGTACACTTAAACCCTTGATTCCATTTTTAATGCACAGCTATAAATATTCCACTCACAAAAACCTGCCCTGCTGGAAGCCGAGCAGCACTTGGGGAATGCAGCCTACCCATCGTACATACTATTAATACTAATGTTGGAAACTCATTACATTGTGTGAAATGAGGTATCTTGCTTCCCCACCGCCCCCCACACCGAGCACAAAGCGGCCACGTTTCATCGTCATAAATTAATAACAGGCTTAGTTTCTTGCACAATATCGATTCGTGCGTAAGATTGTCCAAATGGGCTTAGTGCCATGTTTGCAGCCAAACTGCGTGTGTGTTTGTATGACTAGTCTTGTGAGGACCACTAACATTTTATAGTATAAATGTCCTCACTACGTATGGTATAAAATGTATACCATACATTTATACACTGGTAAATATGGTACTTGAACGGTGCCCTCCATAGTTATTGGCACTTCTGGTTAAGATGTGTTAACACCACTAAAAGGTAAGTATAAAATTTATAAGTGAACTGTACAGTAAACAGTTTTGTATACATTACCGGTACAGTTATACAGTAATAAAAATTGATAATATGTATTATAAAATTATAAAAACGAGACTAAAAGGTAAGTATAACATTTATAAATGAACTAACTGTACAGTAAACAGTTTTGTATACATTACAGGTACAGTTACACAGTAATAAAAATCAATAACATGTAATATAAAATGATAAAAACCACACTAAAAGGTAAGTACAGTATAACATTTATAAATGAACTGTACAGTAAACAGTTTTGTATACTTTACAGGTACAGTTATACAGTAATAAAAATTGATAATATGTATTATAAAATGATAAAAACGAGACTAAAAGGTAAGTATAACATTTATAAATGAACTAACTGTACAGTAAACAGTTTTGTATACATTACAGGTACAGTTACACAGTAATAAAAATCAATAACATGTAATATAAAATGATAAAAACCACACTAAAAGGTAAGTACAGTATAACATTTATAAATGAACTGTACAGTAAACAGTTTTGTATACTTTACAGGTACAGTTATACAGTAATAAAAATTGATAATATGTATTATAAAATGATAAAAACGAGACTAAAAGGTAAGTAACATTTATAAATGAACTGTACAGTAAACAGTTTTGTATACATTACAGGTACAGTTACACCGTAATGAAAATCGATAATATGTAATATAAAATGATAAAAACGACACCAAAAAGGTAAGTATAACATTTATAAATGAACTGTACAGTAAACAGTTTTGTATACATTACAGGTACAGTTACACAGTAATAAAAAAACATTTTCAATTTTCTTTAGTTACGACACAATCCTGTGCTACAGTGATACCTTGGCTTACGAACTTAATTGGTTCCCAGACAGAGTGTCTAAGGTGAAAAGTGTGTATCCCAAAAATGTATTTCCCATAGGAAACCATTAAAATGAGAATAATCCGTTCCCAGGTCCCCATAAAAAATCATTTTCAACTAAATAAGCCTTAAAACGACAAAAAATATACCTTATGTTATGTATAATAAATGTGCTACGGTATTATAATTCAAAGAAATAAACTGTACATTATAATAAAGTCGTTTTATTGACCTTTGTGATGGTCGTTGAAGGCTTGATGGAATGGAGTGGCCGGTTTCATCAGCATTAAACACTTGATGATAAAAATAACCTTCTTCGTTTACCATCTTGAGGAATGATCCCTTGTAGGTGCTTTCTTTGCGATCATTTTACCTAGTTCCTCATCAATTGTGTTCTGTTTAGCTGGGTTGATAGCTTTTTGCATTAAGTGTACAGATGGCTTGTGCGGGTTATTTGTGGAGCATGATTGATGGGATATTTTAACCTTGCAGTCTACACTCTGCCTTTGAACTATCAAAGTTAAAACTCTCTCACTGTCGTATGCCTGTCTCGTTAATGTTTAACCCCGCCCCTCACTGCTGTGTTCTTGACCAATCACGTGGCTTTAAGCAAAGACTGAGGGCGGGGAATCGAGGACAAAAGCAGTCGGCTGCCATTTTGTTGTTAGACGAACAGGCTCGTTCGCGAACGACACATCATTCATTGAGGCAGCTCCGTGTACGAAAATAGTTCGTATGCCAAGGTAAATTTTTCATAAATGTAACGTTCGTAAACGGAAAAGTTCGTAAGCCAAGGGGTTCGTAAACCGAGGTATGGCTGTATTATAGGTTTTCTTGATTGTGTGCTCGTCCTCTAATCAAGATAGCATTGCAGGCGAGGTGATAAGAGTGGGAGGTGATGAAAGAGGTCGGGGTGGGATGGGGAATAGTAAATGGACCAGTGCAATGATAAGAGGAGCCGTCTGGGCCTCGTCGCGAGCACACAGCAGATGGATGACTCTTATCTGGGAGATCGCAGAGTGCATGCATGAGCCTGGGCCAGGGGTGGGCAAACTTTTTGACTCGCGGGCCGCATTGGGTTCTAAAATTTGACAGGGGGCCGGGCCAGGAGCATTTGGAGGGAGTGTTTGGGCCGGAAATACTAAACCTAAAGCATTAAAGGACAACCGACGCCACCGGACAAGTTATGTCCATAATGTATAATATCACTTCAAATGACTTCGACTGAGCATATTTTACAAAGATTCCACAGCATATAGCTATAGTTTACGTTTTAAGACTTGCGCTGAATATTCATGAAGTCTTGTTTTCGAGTTGATGACGATCCCCATGTGACGTCACGTTTGGACCGCCCCTGACCGAGAAAGCGACACACAATGCATTTTGGGTACTTTGTTTGGTCTGAAAACTTCGTGTTGATGGCAAAATTAGAAGGAAAACACATAAATAACGCCATGGTGAATCGTTGTGTGTTGCACCAAGACAACTATTTGATATTCGCTGACACAAATTCCCAGCTGACAAATCAACCCATTTCCAACGGAGCTTGGGCGCAATCTTCTGCATTTTTTGGGTGCTACATTGCTGTCATTGACGGCTCGAATTGATATGGGAGGACTCCTTGAATCAATTGCAAACATTTATGCTTTCCTTTTCAGAACTATTTGAATCATATTCATAACTGGATGAGTAACAAGAAAGCATCTTCTCTGAATCTGAAGCCATTGTTTTGATTCTCGATAAAAGGCAAGACGTCTTGGCGTGACGTCACGAACAAGGGTGTGGGACCTTCTGAAACTGACCATTTCCGGATTCATTTGAAGTCATTTTTATTGGTGTTTTTCATTTAACTAAAAATATCAGCCTGCCTGATTTGGGTATTTTAGATGCTATAAAACGTTTTTCTGATGTCAGTGGGAAACAAATAAAATGGTGCCGGTTGTCCTTCAAATGTAGTGTGTACAAACCTCATAGCACAGTAAGAACACTACAACCCAATTTAGTAACTGTCTTTCAAATGTGAAAAATATCCCTGATCAGTTAATAAATTTGCCTCAAGGAATATGGCGTTTACATACTATTTCGCAGATACTTGGAGGAGGAAATGGAAATAGATTAAAATAACATATGCACTGTGATTTATCAAGATTGCGTCTGTTTTTAATAAATTTTCATTGAAGGGGCAAAGTTAAAGAAATCAATATTTATTGAAAAATGGAATCACTTTCAACATTCAAAACACATTATTACATAACGAAATATTCAAGCTCAATAATACCTACTTGTGTTAAATTCCGCCAAATCATAGATGGTTTGTCCTGATGCGCGCTCAACAAACTCTCGACTGACGCCCTCGCATTCACGCGCAAACAATACACGTGTACCGTCGCCGAGCACACAGACATAGGCTACCTGCAGTTGAAATTTGCATACTCGGCACGGCAGCCAATCAGAAGCCTGCTTCTCTCTTCCGGACTTTCGCAAGCGTTATAAAGTCGTGCAATTGCATGTCATTTTCCAAAATAGATGCACAGAACCTCAAACTAGAAGAAAGATTCAAAAGAAGCTAACAACATATGTGACGCTACAAAACGTAAATTTACATTAAACCGTGACTGTAAAGTGTACGTGAGACTCATGAAAGGGGCTTAGTGGTTCGTAGGAAGCAATGCAAACGTTGCATTGTGCTCCACAATGACAATCGACTACTGCAGCAAAATTTACGGCCCTGCACATTTACCCTAAATTAAGCAAGGTAGCATTTGTCGTAGGTACATTGTTGATTTTAAAAAAACTTTATTTTGTGAAAATGTTTTTAATGTGATTTCTTGTTTCATTGTTTTGTAAGTTGTGAAAAATGGGGCAGGCAACTTTTTACTTACCTTCCCTGTTGTCTGCTAACTTTTTGTCATGAGTTTCAGACACTGTTTTTACTATACTTTGGGCACGTTCGGCGGGCCGGATTAAAAAGCCTAACGGGCCGTATGTGGCCCGCGGGCCGTAGTTTGCCCATGTCTGGCCTGGGCCCTGTTACAGGCGCTCACACTAGACAGATGACTGCACTCCTGACGACCCCCCCCCTCCCCACACCCTTATACCCCCCAACTCAAGTACACATACAGAAAGAAACAGATTTCAAAACGTGTTACCTTTACCATCCCATCCCCCCTCCGTTTTGATGGTGAATTTCACCTTAAAGGACAACCGACATCAGTTTTTTTTTGTTTCGTAATTGACATCAGAATAGCAACGACGACGAGCATAATAGCGTATAGCATCTAAAATACCCCAAACACGCAGTATGATATTTTTAGTCAAATGCAAAACACCAATAAAAATAATTTAAAGTGTCCAAAATCTGCACAAAAAAAAAAATTGAGCTGCGAATTGGGCATTTTCAGAAAGTCCCGCCCCCAGTTCGTGACATCACACCAAGACATCTTGCATTGCTGGAGAATCAAAACAATGGCTTCGGATTCGGAGAATATTCTTTCTTGTTACACATCCAGTTATGAATATGATTCAAATAGTTCTGAAGAGGAAAGCATACATGTTTGCAATCGATTAAAGAATTTATTCCGTGCCATTTTGAGGTACAGTAAAGTCTCGTTATATCGATATTCAAGGGAGTCCGAAAAAATATCGATATAACCGGGACTATCGATATATCCGACCCTGTTTGCATGCAATTTTCTCCGTGCGTGCCTAGAAATAGTATCGATATAACCGGGACTATCGATATATCCGATATCGATATAACGAGACTTTACTGTATCTGGGAGCCGGAAATGTAGCACCAAAAAGAGGCAGAAAATGGCGACAAAGCTCCGTTTAAGGAAATAATCAGCTCGTTTCCACATGCTGATTAATTCCTTACACGGAGCTTTGTTTCCATCTTCTGCCTCGTTTTGGTGCTACACGAAGTTTTCAGACCAAACAATGTACAGCAAAATGCATTGACGTGATGGAAGGACTGCTACAATGTGTCCTTTGTTTGGTCAGGGGCGTTCCTTCAGTGACGTAACGTACGGACTCGTCACCAACTCAAAAACAAGACTTCCGGAATATTCAGTGTGAGTCTTAAAACGTAAAATATAGCTATATGCGGTGGAATTTTATTAAAATACACTCAGTAGAAGTCATTTGAAGCCATTTTCCAAATTATGGACACAACTTGTCCGGAGACGTCGGTTGTCTTTTAACTCATTCACAATGTGTCCACTCCAGTGCCAAAAAAAAATCAATTTAAAAAGTAACATCAATTTGTATTAACTCTTTCACTACCAGATATGTTGTATGTTTGCATCAAGTGTACAGATGTCCTTTAATGTTGTACATTTGTTTTACTGGTTTTAATGGTTTTGTTTGCTACTTTGGACCTTTCTATTCTGATGACTTTTTTGTTTGAGATTTTGTTCTTGATGGCTTTCTTCCAAACAATGTGTTTTTTACTTGTGGTTTTGTTTGCTACTTTGGACCTTTCTGTTGCTATGACTTTGTTGTTTGAGATTTTGTTCCTGCTGACTTTATTTAATACAATTTGTTTTTTACTCGTGGTTTTGTTTGCTACTTTGGACCTTTCTGTTCTGATAATTTTTTTTGCTTGAGATTTTGTTCCTGATGACTTTATTTGAGACAATTTGTTTTTTACTCATGGTTTTGTTTGCTACTTTGGACCTTTCTGTTCTGATGACTTTGTTGTTTGAGATTTGGTTCCTGCTGACTTGATTCCAAACAATGTGTTTTTTACTTGAGGTTTTGTTTGCTACTTTGGACCTTTCTGTTGCTATGACTTTGTTGTTTGAGAGTTTGTTCCTGCTGACTTTAATACAATTTGTTTTTTACTCATGGTTTTGTTTGCTACTTTGGACCTTTCTGTTCTGATGACTTTTTTGTTTGAGATTTTGTTCCTGATGACTTTCTTCCAAACAATGTGTTTTTTACTTGTGGTTTTGTTTGCTACTTTGGACCTTTCTGTTGCTATGACTTTGTTGTTTGAGATTTTGTTCCTGCTGACTTTATTTAATACAATTTGTTTTTTACTCGTGGTTTTGTTTGCTACTTTGGACCTTTCTGTTCTGATGACTTTGTTGTTTGAGATTTGGTTCCTGATGACTTTATTCGAGACAATTTGTTTTTTACTCATGGTTTTGTTTGCTACTTTGGACCTTTCTGTTCTGATGACTTTTTTGCTTGTGATTTTGTTCCTGATGACTTTATTTAATACAATTTGTCAAATACACTTTGTTCCTCCTTCCTTCCTGTAAACACTGGGCACCTGATTGAATAACGATGTTCATACTTTCTCCTCTCTACTGGTGTATCGTAGACGAGTCGGCCCCGTTCGTGGCATTTTGTGAAAAACGTGAGGCGTGGCCTTATTTTACCTTCACTCCATTGCAGTGGGGAAAACTTTGGCAAAAGTGCTGACGGATGAACTTTTTCTCACATCCTCCCCTGCCCTCTTTTTCATGTGCAGTAAGCAGGTTCCTCAACCCGTCATTATTTCTACCGTACTCTTCTTCAACAGCTGTTGCTTCTCCTGGAAGCATTTTACAGAGAGGAAAGGGAGGAAGACTGCCAGTCTGGTGTCTTAGGCAGATGGCGGCGGGCCCCGCGGACATATGGAGACTTAGCTCGGGTGGGGATGTGAATTATTTTTTCTGCAAAAAGAATCAGCTCGGCTTCAGAATATGACATGAGGAAAACGGCCGAGACGCCGTGTCGCGGTTGTGCCCCTCATCACGCATGTTTAAGACGTTGCCCTACTTTTGGAATTGTTGCTGTGCTAAAGTTCAAGGAAATTAGCCAGCACCTGTTTTGGTGTTTTTCATTTTGCTGTTTTTTTTTTGTTCACGCTTAAAGATAATAAGACTCAGAGGAAGAGTTTTGTCGTGTTTGTTGTGATAGAAAAAAAATGCCTTGTGAATTGCTCATGGGGTTCCTCGTCTTTCCCAGCATGCACTTGTTGCCTTTCTCCTTCATTGGGCACTGGATTGGATTGGATTTACCTTTATGAGTCTCACAGTGGGGAAATTTACGTTTCACAACAGCAAGATTTATGAAAGGAAAGAAAGAAGTAGAAAAACAAAATTCAGGAGGTGCTGTAAAGGCAGCCACTCTTGCGACGCCATCTTAAAGTCAAAAGAACAACCAAAAAACTAAATAACAAATAATATGACAACACAAAGACACAGAGGCATTCATTCCTAAGCACTTGCTGTACCCTCTTTGTGACATGAAGCAGTTCTAGATAGATCGGACAACATTTAAGGCTCATAAGGTGATCAGACTTGTAAAATTTTGCATCAGGCAACACTCTTTGCCCTGTAATGTGACTCATCAATTATTATGGATTATAGATTAGAAAGTGATGAAAGTAAGAGGAAAGGAAAGAAAGAAGTAGAAAAACAAAATTCAGGACATGCTGTAAAGGCTGCCATTCTTGAAGTTAAAATGGAATTGATTAAAAAATAATAAACAGTGGACTGTGATTGACTGCTGTCAACATAAAAATCATATGAACCACAAACAAAACTTTGAATCTCAAACAGAACATTTCAAATATTGGGATGCTTTGGCCACATTTTGCAATGGTCACCCCTATTTTTAATTTTGTTATTTTTAATTATTTTATTTTATTTTTTTATTTTTTATGATTACTACCCGGCTGGCTACCTAGCTGGCTGTCAATTGGCTATCTGGCTGGCTCGCTAGCTATCTAGCTGGCTATCTATTAGCTTTCTAGTTACAGTCACAGGATATTTTTTCTGCGGGTGAGCAGCGGCAGCCACACGCGCCAGCGTTCACTCAACCCGGAAGTAACATAAAGTAAAAACAACTAAATAACAACTAATATGACAACACAAGGACACAGAGAGTCATTCATTCTTCAGCGCTTTCTGTAATCCGCTTCAATTCCAAGCCGTGACAGTTCCACATACACATCAACGCGTTGAGCAGACGTTTTGCAATTTGTCAATAGAAAATTGACTGTCATATTTTTTTTCCTTTTCCTCTCTCGAGGGGATAAACGTGTGCCTCGAGTGATTGATGGGTCTAGTGGCGCGAGATCCAGCCGCAGCTTGAAGGCAGCCTACAGGGATAAATAGCAAGGAGGCCAAATTCATCCATCATATAAAGGACATTTCAGGCCAGGTTTCACCCCTCATCTGTCCAAACGTTTTCAGTCCCGAGGAAGAAAAAGAAAAAAATGTCTCAGGAATTTTACACACCAGGTGCTGTAAAGGACAACTGACGTCTCCGGACAAGTTGTGTCCATAATTTATAAAATGGCTTCAAATGACTTCTACTGAGCGTATTTTAATAAGATTCCACGGCATATCGCTATATTTTCCGTTTTAAGACTCGTGCTGAATATTCAGGAAGTCTTGTTTTTGAGTTGGTGACGAGTCCGTACGTGACGTCACTAAAGGAACGCCACCTGATCGAAAAAAAGACACATTGTAGCAGTCCTTCCATCACGTCAATGTATTTTGCTGTACTTGTTTGGCCTCGTGTTGCACCCAAAAGCCACCAGAAGAGGGTGTCCAAGCTCCATATAAGGAATTTATCGGCCTGTGGAAACGGAGGTGGCCACAGGAGGTCGCCATTTTGTGCCTCTTTTTCATTGAGACATCTCCCCCCAATGTTGCCTCAAAATGGCATGCTGGCACGTGTGGTTGCCGCTGCTCACCCACAGAAAAACTTGTTCCGTGACTTTAAAGTGACCTTGAAAGTTTTGAAAGGCGCTTTTGAATGAAATTTATTATTATTATTATTACAGTAAAGTCTCGTTATATCGATATTCAAGGGAGTCCGAAAAAATATCGATATAACCGGGACTATCGATATATCCGACCCTGTTTGCATGTAATTTTCTCCGTGCGTGCATAGAAATAGTATCGATATAACCGGGACTATCGATATATCCGATATCGATATAACGAGACTTTACTGTATTATTATTATTATTATTATTATTATTATTATTATTATTATTATAGATGGCTAATACATAGCTAGCTATGTAGCTTTCTATCTATTTGAGTTATTCCGGGTTGAGTGAAGGCCTAGCTAGCTATCTGTTAGCTATCTATTAGCAGGCTTTCTATCTGAGTTAATTAGTTATCGAATTAGCTGTCTATTAGCTAGCTAGCTTTCTATCTGAGTTACTTCCGGGTTGAGTTATTTCCGGGTTGAGTGAAGGCCTAGCTAGCTATTTGTTAGCTATCTATTAGCAGGCTTTCTATCCGAGTTAATTAGATATCGAATTAGCTGTCTATTAGCTAGCTAGCTTTCTATCTGAGTTACTTCCGGGTTGAGTGAAGGCCTAGCTAGCTATTTGTTAGCTATCTATTAGCCCCCTAGCTTTCCAGCCGAGTTACTTCCTGGGTGTGTAAACGCTGGCGCGTATGGCTGCAGTGAGCAGTGGCAGCCATACACCACTGCTCACCCACAGAAAAACGTATCCTGTGACTGTAAAGTGACCTTGAGAGTTTTGAAAGGCGCTTAGAAATCACACTTATTATTATTATTATTATTATTATTATTATTATTATTATTATTATTGTGTATTTAAAAAAATACAGAAAAATAAAGCATGACTTTTTGTTGGAGGCTGTGGAACAGTGTGGCACAGAGAAACACTAAATCAACATATGAGGCAATGAGGTGTGTCAGTGTGGGAAAGGTCAATAAGTCAGGGGGCAGTTCCTGCACGCCCAAAAAAAAAACCAAAACTTTGAAACGCGCACCCCTCGATGATTTTGACCGATCCACACACTGAATATATAAGCAATATTCTCGTCTCCTATTGGCCTGTGGCCACACATGACCTATGCACAGTCAAAAAAAGGTCCAGGATCTTTGCTTCACCCCTGTCGGAGGCATCACTGCTTTTCCAGCTGAGGAAATGAGTCACGGATGTGTGCTGACTTCAGATTTCCTCTCAACTTTGGCTCCCGATACTTCTTGTGTGTGTGTGTGCCATTTTTTGGACTGCCCCTTAAAGGACAACCGACGTCTCCGGACAAGTTGTGTCCATAATTTGTAAAATGGCTTCAAATGACTACTGAGCATATTTTAATAAGATTCCACCGCATATAGCTATATTTTACGTTTTAAGACTCGCGCAGAATATTCCGGAAGTCTTGTTTTTGAGTTGGTGACGAGTCCATACGTGACGTCACTGAAGGAACTCCCCTGACTGAAAAAAGGACACATTGTAGAAGTCCTTCCATCACGTCAATGCATTTTGCTGTGCTTGTTTGGTCTGAAAACGTCATGTTGCACCAAAAAGAGCCAGAAGAGGGGGACCAAGCTCCATATAAGGAATTTATCAGCCTGTAACAGGCTGATTAATTCCTCACAGGGAGCTTGGTCGCCATTTTCTGCCTCTTTTCTGGGACGCTACATTGCAGTCCAGATACCTCAAAATGACACGGAAGGACTTCTTCAATCAATTGCAAACATGTATGCTTTCCTCTTCAGAACTATTTGAATCATATTCATGACTGGATGAGTAACAAGAAAGCATATTCTCCGAATCTGAAGCCATTGTTTTGATTCTCCAGCAATGCAAGACGTCTTGGCGGAGAAGATGCTTTCTTGTTACTCATCCAGTCATGAATATGATTCAAATAGTTCTGAAGAGGAAAGCATACATGTTTGCAATCAATGAAAGAAGTCCTTCCGTGTCATTTTGAGGCGTTTGGACTCCAATGTAGTGTCCCAGAAAATGCACAAGATGGCGCCTAAGCTCCATTGGAAGTGGGCTGATTTGTCTGCTGGCAATTTGTGTCAGCTAGTATCAAATAATAGTCTTGGTGCAACACACAACGATTCCCCATTGCGTTATTTATATTTTTTCCTTCTAATTTCGCCATCAACACGAAGTTTTCAGACCAAACAAAGTACCCAAAATGCATTGTGTGTCGCTTTCTCGCTCAGGGGCATTCCTTCAGTGACGTAGGGTGAGGACTCGTCACCAACTCAAAAACAAGACTTCCGGAATATTCAGCGCGAGTCTTAAAACGTAAAATCTCACTATATGCGGTGGAATCTTTGTAAAACACGCTCAGTAGAAGTAATTTGAAGTGATTTTACAAATTATGGACACAACTTGTCCTGAGGCGTCGGTTGTCCTTTAAGACGGAGCACACAAATTGGGCCGTTACTTCCCTTCACCGGCTGCCTGTGCGCTTTGGAGTCCATTTTAAGATTCTGCTCTTTGTGTCCAAATGTTGAAATGGTCTCGCCACTGCCTGGTGACTCAGATCAGCTGACCAGCTGCTCTTGGAGGTACCAAAGTCTAAGCAGAAGCTTAAAGGGGATAAATGGAGCTGTTTCCATGGCTGGTCTTGAACTGTGGAATGACCTCCCAAGGACCCTCATTACCCATTTTTTATAACATGCCTCAAAATTAATTCACGTCCATATAAAACAACATGACAAAAATAGATATCAAATAACAAATATAATACAACATAACATGTATATATATATTTATATATACTATACACAAAACCATGACCGTTCCACCTTACTTTTATTGTTTATTTTTTGGTTAGCTTTCAGCTCAAAGTGCCTGCTTATAAACAAATATAAAAATCCAACACAAGATCACAAAACGTTTTTTCTAATCAAATTAAATATAAACAAATATGATGCCATAGTATCATGTTGTTTTATATTAACATAAATTAATGTATATATCTATATAGATATATATCTATAATAATACATTTCATTTATAAGCGCCTTTCAAAACTCTCAAGGACACTTTACAGTCACAGGATATTTTTTTCTGCGGGTGAGCAGCGGCAGCCACACACGGCAGCGTTCACTCAACCCGGAAGTAACATAAAGTAAGATCTATCTATCTATCTATCTATCTATCTATCTATCTATCTATCTATCTATCTATCTATCTATCTATCTATCTATCTATCTATCTATCTATCTATCTATCTATCTACCTACCTACCTACCTACCTACCTACCTACCTACCTACCTACCTACCTACCTACCTACCTATCTATCTATCTATCTATCTATCTATCTATCTATCTATCTATCTATCTATCTATCTATCTATCTATCTATCTATCTATCTATCTATCTATCTACCTACCTACCTACCTACCTACCTACCTACCTACCTACCTACCTACCTACCTACCTACCTACCTATCTATCTATCTATCTATCTATCTATCTATCTATCTATCTACCTACCTATCTATCTATCTATCTATCTATCTATCTATCTATCTATCTATCGATCTACCTACCTACCTACCTACCTATCTATCTATCTATCTATCTATCTATCTATCTATCTATCTATCTATCTATCTATCTATCTATCTATCTAGCTAGCTAGCTAGCTAGCTAGCTAGCTATCTATCTATCTAGCTATCTACTTTTTTTACATTATTTGTCGACTCATTGTCAGGTGTGGCCAAATGAAAACCGATGTTTTTGATTACCGAACTAACTAATGTTAGGTTTTGTGCGTTTTCAGCACAGTAATGCCTCAAAATGGTGGAAAAAATAACAGTAAATTTAATTGAATGCTGTTTGCTCCTTTCTGTGACTCGCTGTTGTTTTACAGTACTGTACTGTAATGACTTTTACTGCCATTTACTGTCTTTTTTTAGGTTAAAAAAAAATCCGCGATGCATAAAGGGCCGTGATAATCGAACCGTGAAGTAGCAAGGTATTACTGTATAGTATCTTGTGCTTTACCTTTCGGCTTTTTCCCTTCAGGGGTCGCCATAGAGAATCCGTGTCCTCCCTCTCCAGAGGTTTGATTTGCATGTTTGTTTTGGCACACACACGCAAAAAATATGAAACATCTTTCTTCTCTTCACTTGGTTTCACGCTTAGTATTATATGTCAGTGTTGGTTGTTTGAGAGTCTGTATGCTTTCTTTTCACTACGTCTCTTTTCACAAGGATGGACTTATCTCGCCTTCACCCCACCCAGCCTCCTTCTTTTGTCACCGTTGTCATGCACGCGGGAACAGCCACATTGGAATCTTGAGAATGTTTTTTTTTGTCTTTTTCTTTTTCTTTTGCCTGACCCGGTTTGCAAAGTAACGATGACCAAGAAGTGCATTACTCAAAGATAGCCGTGTATGAATATAAAACAGAAGCCTCACTGAATTATTAACTTTTCCAACTGGGTAAGTGTTGAGGTGATATTTAGTTTTTTTTTAACGTGGCCACTGATGCGTTCACGTGCTGCAACAGCAGTAGGAACAGGGACGAACGGGGTTAAATCCGCCCCATATGCTGCACTGGGAGGTTGCGTCCACTACTACAGGGAAGACTGCGTGAGGCTGGCAGACTGGGAGGGAGCGCAGAAGGGGGAGGACTACGGGACTCGATACACACACACATAGACTTTGAAAGCAACACCTGCACCTGATCGCTCCATTTCCTGCTCACTGAAGTCTTTCTCGTCCACAAGACGACGTGACGTGGAGTCCTATCAATAATCATCCACGCGGATGGCTTCCTAAACTTTGCCAAAGCGATTAGATTCTTCTTCTTATGGGACCGAAAGTCGCCTCATAGCGACTGGCTGCTCGCGCTTCTACTTTTTTTTTTTGGGTGTCAATCAAGAATCGTTTAAAAAACGGATTATTTCTCCACGAGGTGTGATATTTTTTTTCTTTGGAGCGACGCGCGGGGGGAATGTGGCTGTGACAACTTTTTGCGTCGTCGATATCAAAGGTAAGACTTTTAAAGGACAACCGACATCACTTTTTTGTTTCCTAACTGACATCAGAAAAACGTTTTCTAGCATCTAAAATATCCACAACACGGCAGGCTGATATTTTTAGTCCAATTAAAAACACCAATAAAAATGACTTAAAGTGTCCAAAATCTGCAAAAAAATTGAACTGCGAATTGGGCATTTTCAGAAAGTCCCGCCCCCAGTTCGTGACGTCACGCCAAGACGTCTTGCCTTGCCCTAGAATCAAAACAATGGCTTCAGATTCGGAGAACATGCTTTCTTGTTACACATCCAGTTATGAATATGATTCAAATAGTTCTGAAGAGGAAAGCATACATGTTTGCAATCGATTAAAGAATTTATTCCGTGCCATTTTGAGGCAACATTGGGGGGGAAATGGATCACCAAAAAAGAGGCAGAAAATGGCGGCCAACCTCCTGTGAGGAATTCATCAGCCCGTTTCCACAGGCTGATAAATTCCTTCTATGGAGCTTGATCGCCCTCTTCTGGTGGCTTTTTGGTGCAACACGAGGTTTTCAGACCAAACAAGTACAGCAAAATACATTGACGTGATGGAAGGATTGCTACAATGTGTCTTTTTTTTCGGTCAGGGGCGTTCCTTCAGTGACGTCACGTACAGACTCGTCACCAACTCAAAAACAAGTCTTCCTGAATATTCAGCGTGAGTCTTAAAACGTAAAATATAGCTATATGCGGTGGAATCCTTGCAAAATACGCTCAGTAGAAGTCATTTGAAGCCATTTTACAAATTATGGACACAACTTGTCCGGAGACGTCGGTTGTCCTTGAAGGGGTTAACTTTTAACAGGCTTTAGGTTACTTTGTATGTGCATGCATGTGTGTGTGTGTGTGTGTGGTGACTGACTGAACATTTTTGCTCTATCGGTTTGCTATTTCTGGATAGTTTGACGTGACAGGTAAACTGCGCCCATATGAGGTTCGAGCTCGTCCTCTAATTATTTGATGGAATTCTAAACCTCATTCAGAGGGCATATTATTACTAGAGATGGCCCCAGTATGTCCTGTCGTCACCATCCAGCTGTCAAAACCACAGCAAACACACACACACACACACACACACACCCACACACACACACACACACACACACACACACACACACACACACGAGGATGGAAGCATGTTTATTTTTTTACTCCACTAGGTGTTCTTAACTCATTCGCTGGCACACCCGAATTTATTCGGGTTTTGGTTTTGCTTGCGGTGGTGCCGATGAAGCGCTGGTCAGACCTCAGCCAATGTGTTTTCCCTTCCCCGATGGGTCAGCATTTGCCTTTTGTCCATGTTAAGCGTATATAAATCAATATACACTTATATGTATTGTATTATATTTTGTGCAGTCACCCTCATTTCAAACTCGGATAACTTCAGACCCATATAACTTAAGAATTAACTTTTTTTTAAATGAAAGAGTCTTAGGTTTCTTACGCTAAATTGAATGTTTATGTAGTCCTAAAAGTCAATATTTTGTTGGTCCTGCAATTTGAGTGAAAATGACACTGGCACTTGAGTGGACACATTTTTATATATATTTATACATATATTTATGTATATTTTATACATAATATTATATTATTATATTATTATATATTTATGTATATTTTTACATATAAACATTTGTGGACACATTTATATATATATATATGAGGTGTATGCAAAAGGCATACATATTTTGGTAGTATCATTTACAGTATTGTCACTTACTGACATATTTTGAGCGCTCAGCCTTCACACGAATCTGTCAATAGTTCACCTCATATTTATCTTTTTTTTAATATAATTTGCAAGATTGTAAATGGTCGTCAATCGTTTGCTAAAAGCTGTATACGCCATGCCTCGGCGGGTCTCGGCGAACCTCGGCCCCGCAGATTAGCGAGGGATGCCCGCGTGATGGCTTATCGGCCCAGCAAACAGGGAGACAATTTAATGGACTCAGCTTTTAGTATTCATAATTTAGACGGGATACTCTGCGGGAAAGTGCAGTTGCATAATAAATGTGTGAGTTAAGGTCTTGGTTTCAACACCCTGAAAGTGTCTGAAATTGACAGTGTGGGTGCTCCTGTCACCGCTGTGCTAGCTAGCTAACAATCGTCTGTGCTGATCAATTGCAGTCGAGCTGTGGTTGAAGTTTAAAGGACAACCGACATCAGAAAAAACGTTTTATAGCATCTAAAATACCCAAAACACGCAGTATGATATTTTTCGTCAAATACAAAACACCAATAAAAATGACTTTAAATGTCCAAAATCTGCAAAAAAAAAATGAACCCGGAAGTGGCCAGTTTCAGAAGGTCCCGCCCCCTTGTTCGTGATGTCACCCCAAGACGTCTTGCCTTGCTGGAGAATCAAAACAATGGCTTCAGATTCGGAGAATTTGCTTTCTTGTTACTCATCCAGTTATGAATATGATTCAAATACTTCTGAAGAAGAAAGCATACATGTTTGCAATTGATTAAAGAAGTCCTTCCGTGTCATTTTGAGGCATCAGGGGTGGGAAATGTTGCACCCAAAAAAGGCAGAAAATGGCGACAAAGCCGTGTAAGAAATTAATCAGCCCGTTTCCACAGGCTGATTAATTCCTTACACGGAGCTTTGTCTGCCTCTTTTCGGTCCTACACGAAGTTTTCAGACCAAAGTACAGCAAAATACATTGACGTGATGAAAGGACTGCTACAACGTGTCCTTTTTTTCCATCAGGGGCGTTCCATCAGTGACGTAGGGTGAAGACTCGTCACCAACTCAAAAACAAGACTTCCGGAATATTCCGCGCGAGTCTTAAAAGGTAAAATATAGCTATATGCGGTGGAATTTTTGTAAAATACGCTCAGTAGAAGTCATTTGAAACCATTTTACAAATTATGGACACAACTTGTCCGGAGGTTGTTCTTTAAAGGACAACCGACGTCTCCGGTGTGTGTGTGCTCATGCAACAAAAATCATGCCTCATCTCAAAGCATCACTGCAAAATGGAGAATGAGCATTTTCCAACAATCCGTCCTTGCAGACACGATTATGTAGTCTTGACACACACCTCATGACATTTACTCTTTAAATAAGTAATGGGGGGCTTTGATTTTTTTTTTTCCAATGCAGGTGTGAAGATTTGGACTGCGCTCTGCGTTTCAACCTTATTGGACAGCTGGAGGCCAAACATCCGATCAGAGGCTTCAAAGAGAGAAAAACAGAGCGAGGTAGAGCATGTGTGTCTTTTTCTGTCCTTTATTCCTCATGGGGCATGCTATAATAATCAGTCTTTTTTTTTTAATCCAGATTTAGATCTGTGTGGGCTACCTGTATGGCTGTTACCATGACAACATCTGGAGCCCAACTCCTCTTGGTAGCCTTATGTGTTTACAGAGGTCTGAGCTTTCAGCAGTCGGCGCCACGGGTTCGCCTTTCCTTCAAAGGTGAGCCGGAACGCTCGTCCGTCTGTTTTTTTTTTTTGTGTTGTTTTTCCACTTGCACAGACCTGCACGCGTCAAGCTCGACTTCCTCTTCATGCGTACATTATATCAAGAGCGTTTTTCCTGACACATGTCAAAAGGGCGCTACAGTGGAAACAAAAGGGGGATATTACAAGTGTTTTTCTACTGGAAAGGACTCTTGGTGAAAACGGAGCCACTCCACACCCTGAAACTCACACGCACCTCGTTTCTGCGACGCTTTGACATGCGATGTAATGACGTCCGTTCAGCAGTATCGGATACCTGTACTTAGGCCTGGAACACAGAGAAGGATGTCTCGAATGTAAAAATAAAAATGTTTACAGTAGTTATGACAGACCCCACACACAGCAAGATAAAAAAAAAAAGTCAGGCATTTAAAGGACAACCGACACCTCCGGACAAGTTGTGTCCATAATTTGTAAAATGGCTTCAAATGACTTCTACTGAGCGTATTTTACAAAGATTCCAGCACATATAGCTATATTTTACATTTTAAGACTCGCGCTGAATATTCAGGAAGTCTTCTCAGGAAATTCACAGAAAATGCATCTAAGGCCAAAAGTTCATCTTCTAAACATTTATTTCCCATAAGAAACCATTAAAAATTAGAATAATCTGTTCCCAGGTCCCCATAAAAGATATTTTTTTACTAAATAAGACTTAAAATTACACAAAATATAGCTTATTTTACGTATAATAAATGTGCTATTGTACTGTAATCAAGAAATAAACTGTACAATATAATACAGTCTATATAAACTGTCTTTTGACTTTGGTTTATGTCGACATTAGTAAGAAATATTGTGCTAAGTCAATCTTTGTATTTTCTCTAATACCGTACAATAGCTATCTGGCTGGCAAGCTATCTTGCTAGCTAGCTATTAGCCATCTAATGGCTTACTAGCTTGCTTTCTATCTATTTTGTCTTACTATCCTATTTGAGTTACTTCCGGGTTGCGTGAACGCTGGCGCGTGTGGCTGCCACTGCTCACCCACAGAAAAAAAATATCCTGTAACTGTAAAAGTGACCTTGAGAGTTTTGAATGGCGCTTAAAAATGAAAGCTATTATTATTATTATTATTATTCATAATATAGTGGTTTTATTGACCTTTGTGATGGTCGTTGATGTCGTTGCCTCTTGATGAGATCCGAGTGAAGTTGCCGTGCTTTCTCAGTGATAATACCCTCACTCACACTGTCCCCTGCTAGCTGATTTTCGGTAATCCAAATCAACAGAAGTTTTTCAACCTCTTTTATTGCCTGAGACCGTTGCTTAGGCAACGCGGAAATACCCGTAGCCACACACGCATCCTTAATAGCTTCCTTATTATTAAGGATAGTAGCAATGGTCAACTTAGCATATTGGTACTGGGATACTAAGTCACACAAACGCACACCTCGTTCGTGTTTTTCGTTGATCTCCTTGTTCTGCTCGACCAGCTTTTGTGTCTTCTTCGGCTTAACACTAGCCTGTGGTGGGGTCTTTTTCGGTCCCATAAAAGTACTCCACTCGATAACAAATCACATCTGCACTCAAAGAAAGGAGGTGTGTGGAAAACAAATCCGCAACCCACTGTGGCGCTGTGTGGTTTGGTTCGTCTGTCAAAAACTAGTTCATTAATTATTATAATTAATGATTAATAATTAATTTATAATTAATTAGCCAAGGCTATATGCTAACGAATTTAATCTTTGTGAGGTGAAACGTTCGTGAGCTAAAGCGTTCGTTAACTGAGGTATCACTGTATTTGGAAACAAATCCCATAATTTACAGCATCTTTCAGCATTTTTTTCAAGAACGTGAATTGAAACTGAAACAATAGTCATTGCTCAAAGTGGACGGAAACTTGGATGAGGGACTGCAGCCAGTTCTTCTGCGTTTGTCGAATGTTAAAGGACAACCGACATCACTTTTTTGTTTCCTAACTGACATCAGAAAAACGTTTTATAGCATCTAAAATACCCAAAACACGCGGGATGATATTTTTAGTCAAATGCAAAACACCAATAAAAATGACTTAAAGTGTCCAAAATCTGCAAAAAATTGGGCATTTTCAGAAAGTCCCGCCAAGACGTCTTGCATTGCTTGTGAATCAAAACAATGGCTTCAGATTCGGAGAATATGCTTTCTTGTTACACATTCAGTTATGAATATGATTCAAATAGTTCTGAAGAGGAAAGCATACATGTTTGCAATCGATTAAAGAATTTATTCCGTGCCATTTTGAGACAATAGGGGGGGGAAATGTACCACTAAAAAAGAGGCAGAAAATGGCGACGTCCAGTGAGGAATTAATCAGCCCGTTTCCACAGGCTGATAAATTCCTTCCATGGAGCTTGGACGCCCTCTTCTGGCGGCTTTTTGGTGCAACACGAGGTTTTCAGACCAAACAAGTACCGCAAAATACATTGACGTGATGGAAGGCTCACTACAATGCGTCTTTTTTCGGTCAGGGGTGTTCCTTTCGTGACGTCACGTACGGACTCGTCACCAAGTCAAAAACAAGACTTCCTAAATATTCAGCGCGAGTCTTAAAGTATAGCTATATGCGGTGGAATCTTTGTAAAATGCACTCAGTAGAAGTCATTTGAAGCCATTTTACAAATTATGGACACAACTTGTCCGGATACGTCAGTTGTCCTTTAAATCCACCCTCTCCGAACACACACGAGGGCACGTTCACAACAGCTGAGATGTGTTCACATATTAGCTTGGTGCTTTTGTTGCCGCACTCCCAAACCACATTAACCCTTCCCCTTATTACCAAACAAACAAAAAAAAAAGCGAACATTTGGATGGAGTCCAAATGTTTTCTCCGACTCCAACGATTTATTGTTCATTGTTCGCCACCGCGAGTCTCTTTGTTTCCGGAGGCACCCGCGGAGGAGGTTGCGGTGCTTGCGAGGGTTCATGTGAGTCCTTTGAGCCGGC